>NW_017672489.1:84427-138244 GCF_001879085.1 Nicotiana attenuata
CTAAACCAACTGTGATGTAAACCAACTTATCAAGATGAACTTCTTGAATATAAAATCTGGAAATTATGCTCGAAATTAAATTATTGAGCAAGTTACCTCGCAAAACACCATGTTGCGGGTTATTGATAATCGCACATGTAACCATCTCATAGATGCATCTTATGTGGTATACATTGCAGGTGAATGGGCCAATATTCACCTTTGATATTTCCAACATTCATGGAATTCAATCCCAATTTTAGTTGGTATATTAATTAATGAGAACATGCAACATAAGAGAATTCGTAAAGAACTTTCTAGTTCTTTAATATTTACCCATGTGAATTCTCTTTTATTTTTGCACATCATACTTAAATTAATATGGGTAAACTAATTATGCCAATTGAATAAATTATCAATATTGATAAACTTCAGATTTACACCATGACGTGTGCAATTATCAATAAACTCCAAGTTTATTATGATATGGATTTTTATATCAATAAACTTCTCTTTATTGTGGCATTCTTTTGTTTGTGTAGTACAAACTGGAGAATAAAGCGGGTAGCTTTTCACATACATATTACCCCGCTACAAGTTGTAGTAATAGAAGACATTAAATCTTTCCTTTATTTATAGTCTCAGTATGACCAACCGTTTTCGCGAATACTTTAGAAACTCAATAAGTTTCTTTGAGACTTACTACAACACAAGTCTTATTGATAATCAATTTTCTTCAAAATAGTATAATTGGATCTTCTAGAGCTCTCAATTAATTTTGTACTACCACATATTCATCAATATCCATATGGTGAATATCTCTTTTAAAGAGAAAGTTATACCATTATGGTTATGGTCAAAGTTATATGCAAGATCTGTTTCTTGCATTACCGTTGTCTTTTAATAATTACAATGCCAAAATATTTTGGCGTACAATAGGTATCTGACCAATGACCATTTGTGTCATAATAATGACATTATTTTCTTTTATCATCTCAAACATCCTTCTAGAGGTGAGTGCGTGGTATATTCACTATTACTAGCACATTCATATTCTTCCAAGAATGAATATGTATTCATAAATCAGATGTTGTCACATTCACACCATGAATTGACCATAGTCATTTGTATGTGCTTTACGAAATCTTATGTCAAATCGATGACAAACATTAACTTCATAGAGTGAAGGCTTATTTTGAGAATCCTTATTATTCTCATTACCACGATAATGACGATTATAATTTCGTCTATTACCACGTCCACATCCATTGATACCTTTATGGTAATAATTTTGTCTTCTTTCAAACTTATTACATATTGCTATCACATTCTCTTAAGGGAATGAGAATGGAGCAAATTCAATGGGACGGGTTTCCACTTCTTTGCCCCCAATCATACATGAATTTGATCATGGCAAGGCATAGAATAACAATTAAGGTGGTTATAATTTCTTACAAACCCCATTAGAGTTATAATCAAACTTTGTTGTGTTTGCTTGTATATAAAATCAAATTATAGAATAAAGAGAAAAATACGGTAAAATACATACCTTAAATCCAGAATTTAATCATGAAGAAAGTTCATGGAACAATTGACAATCATTATGCTCAATCCCAAAGCTTCTACTCAATTGGTTAGAGTCTCGTGCTGATAACGTGTTATAAAATAATAAAAGAAGAAGACGAGTATTGCAGAGAAAAGTAAGGAGAGAGAATTCTTATTGATTTTGGGATGAATTACAATGGAATAGAACCCTCTATTTATAGGGGAAAAGTGACTTAGCCACCAAGTAAAAATCCCTAAGATCTCTCTAAAATATAGACATTCACCTTAAATAAAATTCTATTTATAACATTTTCAAAATTTTCACTCAAATTACTCATAAAACTTCAAAAACAACCCAAACTGAAATTTATGTCCAAACACAACTCTAAATTTCAAATACCATTTTCACTAGAAATTTTTTTTCACCATTTTTCCGAATTTTACAATTCTTATGTCCAAACGCCTACTAAGTATCAATTTTGCTCTTCGTTAGAATCTTGCTTATTTATATGTTTCCATTAGCAAACTATTTAGTATTTATCCTTACTATTAAAAAAATTTTAGGATGAAATGGATGAATTTCACGTATTCGAATTATTTGACTGACATTTACTTTCATGTTGAAACTCTATTAAAGGTATGGTAAAAATAGAACTTTTTCCTAACAGTGGGGTGCTGAGGCAAATGTAATGCTTTTCTCTTTATTTTATTTCATTAACAAAATATGAGAAATAAAGAGAAATAAATTCGTTATGTATAAAATATCAAAAAGAGTACCTTTTTGAAGATAAAATTAAAATATAAATATTAAGAGATCCTTATATATATATGAATTTATTAATCTTTTGAAACGAAATAGACGGCGTCAAATAAATAGAGATAAAAGTCAATTTTCAAGCACGTGTTGACCTAACGTAGTATTAAAAGTCACCAAAGTTTGTCAAAACAGAGTGGGCGGAGAAAAAGGACAGTAAATTAATATCCTTTTATAACGGTTGTCACGGGAGACCTAATTGTTTATTACCAAAAAATCTACACATCAGGTGTGTTTGGCACGAAAGAAAATATTTTTTCATAAAAATAAGTGGTTTTATCACTTATTTTCTTTTGTTTGGTTGGTGATTGGAATATATTTTATAGTGTTAGGTTAGAAAGCAGAAAATATATTTTTTATGCTAGTCTTCTCACCCTCTTCCCCCAAGTCCTCATATTTCCTTGCTCGCCCTCCCCCCCACCCCTCCCTCCCCCTCCCCCTCCCCCTCCCCCCAACTAGCCAACGTTTCAGGACTCTATGTTTTTTTTTAAGAATTTAATTATTCTTCTAAAAATTCACACAAGCCCAAAGGAACTAATGTGGCACTTTACTTTTTGACGCAAAAATAACGTTAAAACTTTACTTTCACAGAAAATATTTTTTTGTTGAAATGAAAGAAAATACTTTTTCTATGAAAAGAAAGTACCTTTTTTTTGAAATGAAAAAAATATTTTTTTATATCATGTAAAAAAAATATTCATTTATTTAAATGCAAAAAAAGAATCTATCTATAACATGAAAAGAAAGTATTATTGATAATATTTTTATTTAGGGTGGGGTGAGGGGTGGGGTGGGTAAACGGGGGTGGGGCAGGGTGGGTTTGGGTGGGGGTGGGTTGGTGGGGATGGGGAAATAGGTGGAAAGGTTGAGAAGGAGTTTTGGAAAATATTTTCCCTTCTCTTGATAGAGAAAACATTTTCCTCCAATTGGAGGAAAATGAGTTGATAAGGAAAATGTTTTCCAAAACATTTAAGCCAACCAAACATAGAAAAATTGAAAAACATTTTGCGAAAATGTTTTCCTTCGTACCAAAAACACCCATAAACTACTTCAAATCAACGGAAAAGGTCCAAATATACCCTTAAATTAAGCGAAATTGAACGGATTTGCCCTCGTTAATATGCCTCTATCGTACAATTCTTGCTCCAAATATGCTCTTATTTTAAATGGCCAATATGGACGAAAAATTTGGTCCCACGCACATACTTTGTGGGCATATTTGGCTCATTAAAGTTCCAAATTTTTTATATTATTGAGTTATCTTGTTTGGTTCATGACAATATAATTAAAGCTTGTTATGATAAAACTCAATCATTCGTTGGACACTTATATCAATAAGTGCCTCTACGACTTCATATGCCTCAAAACACTACTAAATAGCCATTCTTGATATCACAATAATAAAAACTAATACAATAGACTAGTCACCCTGTAATGATGTGGCCTTGTTTTGGCCTTGTTCTAAGAGGCCTTGGTGGCCAATTTGAAACCATAAGAATTGAGATTTGTTGGCCAAGTTATTGTAACGATCCGACCTGTCGTTTTGAGCATTTGCACTTCGCTCGTCGGTTTTGATTTTCAGGTTATTCGAAAATCAAGTTGGAAGAATGATTCTCAGCTAGAAGCTTTAAATTTGGAAGGTTTGACCAAGTTTGACTTTTAGTATTTGACCTCGGATTTGAATTTTGATGATTCCATTAGCTCAGGTGATTTTGGACTTAGGAGCGCATCCGGAATGTGATTTTGGAGGTTCGTAGTAGGATTTGGCTTGAATTGGCGAAAGTTGGAATTTTGGCGATTTTGGTCGGTAGCGTAAATTTTGATATTGGGATCATAATGAAATTCTGAAAGTTGGAATAGGTTCGTAGTGTCACTTTTGACTTGTGAGCAAAATTTGAGGTCATTCGCACGTGATTTGATAGGTTTCGGCGTCTGTGAAATTCAAAAGTTTAGAAGTTCTTAGGCTTGAATCCGAGTGTAACTTGGTGTTTTGATGTTGTGTTGAGTGATGCGAAGGTTCGACTAAGTTCGTATGTTGATATATGACTTGTTGGTATGTTTGGTTGAGGTCCCGATAGGCTCGGGATGATTTCGGATGGTTAACGGAGAGTTTGGAATTTGGAAAATGCAGGTTAGGGTGCTGGTTCTGTCTTAACCGCACCTGCGGAGTTGGAACCGCAGGTGCGAGGTTTGTAGAAGAGGAATTGAGGCGAAGTTGCGTAGCTGGATCACAGGTGCGGCTTTTTCCCCGCATCTGCGATGACCGCAGATGCAGTCAGGCAATCGCAGAAGCGGAAGCAGACTTTTTACTGAAATTCCGCAGAAGCGGAGCCCTCTTCGCAGATGCGGTCCCGCATATGCGAAAATGGGACCGCAGGTGCGGTTTTGCTGGGCAGAAAACCCCAGCTCGAGGTTTTGTTCTCCATTTTCGATTTTGAGTTTGAAGAACTCGGGAGAGAGGTGATTTTTCGAAGGATTTCAAGGAGCAACGTTGGGGTAAGTGATTCTAATCTATAATGGTATAAATTTCATGAATCTATGGCTTTATTCATCATCTAATTGGGAATTTGAGCTATAAATTTGGGAATTTAGAGCTTCAAAATTAGAGAGTGTGATTTGAGGGTTTGAGGGGCTAAATGGAGTCGGATTTTGATAAATTACGTATGTATGGACTCGTGAGTGAATGGGCTTACTAGTTTGTGCTGATTTTGAGACGTGGGCCCCGGGGGCCGGGTTTGAACCAATTTCGGGTTCTTGGTCTAATTTGATAGTTTTTCTTGAGGAACTCATTCCTTTAGCACATATTGATTGTATTGTACTGGTTGTGAATAGATTCAGAGCATTTGGAGGCCGAGTTGAGGGGCAAGAGCATCGCGGAGTAGATATTTGCTCGGCTTGAGGTAAGTAACGATCGTAAATCTAGTCCTGAGGGTATGAAACCCCGAATTTTGTGTCATGTGACTATTTTGAGGTGACGCACATGCTAGGTGACGGACGTGTGGGCGTGCACCGTTGGGGATTGTGACTTGGTCTGTCCCGTATCTACTGTAAAGTTGAATATTTTGTTGAAAATACATGCTTCTTACATGTTTTAGAAAGAATTTCTGTAAATCAGGCTGGATGCCATGTTTAGGCCTTATGCCAGTGTTGTTTGGACCCTTAGAGGTCTTTTATTTTGTGACCTGTTTCTTATACTCCTCCTTTAGTAATTAAGATTATTTTGTAAGAGAGTTGAGTGTGGGGAAACACTTGTGTGAACCCTTCTTTGGAGTGATCTTGTGAGGTTATTCTCTTGGGATATTTGGAATTAATTAGAGTTTTCACTCTAATTTTGTACTCTCTTTTGTACTCTTGTTGCTATAGTGAAATTGTTCCTCTCCGCTTAGGTCTCCTTAACCGAACCACATTAAATTGGTGCCTTCTTTATATGCTTTAATACCACAATTATTAACTTGCATTGTCTTTGCTATTGTCATTATAACATTGTTTGGCTACGCACTACCCGGGTTCCTGATCCTAACAAATTGGTATCAGAGCCGGATCTAACCGGGTTAGTTACAATAGCCAAAATGACTCTAACAAAGACATATGTTGAAAATTGACCGAAGGGAAAACTTCGGAATGTGGCAATTAAAGATGGAAGCTATCTTAATTCAGGATGGCTTAGATTTGGCACTGCAAGGAAAGGAGAAAAAGCCGGATAAAATGACGGACGAGGAGTTTGTCGTTATAGACAAAAAGGCAAAAGCAGGTATTATTTTAAATCTCTAAAATGAGGTTTTGCGTGAAGTTGCAACAGAAAGCTTAGCCAAAGGCATATGGGAAAAGCTGAAAACCCTGTATATGAAAAGGATAGTAGAAAACATGCTTTACCTAAAGTAAAAACTCTACACTTTTCGTATGGCTGAAGGTACATCTATACTTACACATCTCGATACTTTCGATTCTCTTCTTATGGATTTGAGTAACATAGATACTAAAATCAAAGATGAGGATCAAGCCGTGTTATTGCTTGTTTCCTTACCCCAGTCGTTTAAACATATAAGAGATATTATGCTTTATGGAAAGGATAATATCTCTTATGAAGATATCAAATCTATTTGGAAATCAAAAGAACAAATAGATAGAGATATTACTCGGGAATCTAGTGGGAACCAAGGGGAAGGCTTGTTTGTAAGAGGTCGATCGAATAAGAAAGATTCAAGTAGTGAGAGACCTAAATCAAGGTCAAAATCCAGATACAGAAATGACATGTGCAAATACTGCCATAAGAAAAGTCACATTATTTCTGAATGCTTTAAATTGAAAAACAAAGAAAAACATACAGAAAAGAGAAATGAGCATAAAAATACTGACACTGCTGAAGCAAGTGTAGCTGCTGATGAGACTGAGGGAACTATTTTTTAGCAACTAATAATAGTTTTAAATCTAACAATGAGTGAATTTTAGATTCGGGTTGTTTCTTATCATATGTGTCCCAATCAGGATTTGTTTACCACATATGAATCTGTTGAAGGTAGAGTTGTCTTGATGGGCAACAATGTTGCCTGGAATGTTACTGGTAACGGTACAGTCTGAATCAAAATGCACGATGGTGTGGTGATAACTCTCATCGATGTTAGACATGTTCCTGACTTGAAGAAAAATCATATCTCTTTGGGCACTCTAGAATCTCTTGGGTGCAAGTACGCAGGTGGATGTGGAGTTCTGAAAGTTTCTCATGGTGCTTTTGTGATCATGAAAGCACGCAGATCTAGTACATTGTATACTCTATTGGGATCCACTATTACAGGTGCTGCTGCAGTTTCAACATTAGATAAATCAGATTCTGACATCACCAAATTGTGGCATATGCTGTTGGAGCATATGAGTGAAAAGGGTCTTTCCATCCTCAACAAAAGAGGTCTATTGTGTGGCCAAAGTACCGAAATATGGAGTTCTGTGAATACTGTGTGTTCGGGAAGCAGAAAAGAGTAAGCTTCAAATCTCCAGCAATTCATAGAACAAAAGGTACTTTAGATTACATTCATTCAGATCTTTGGGGTCCTTCACGTACCCCGTCAAAAGGTGATGCCAGGTATATGTTAACTTTCATTGATAATTATTCAAGGAAAGTTTGGGTTTATTTCTTGAAAAATAGAAGTGATGTTTTCTTAACTTTCAAACAATGGAATGTTTTTATTGAGAAGCAAACATGAAAACAGGTAAGTGGCTTAGAACATATAATGGCTTGGAATTTTGTAATGATGAATTCAACGTATTTTGTAAGAATGAAGGAATTACTCAACACCGTACTGTGAGAATGACACCTCATCAAAATGATGTGGCAGAAAGGATGAATAGAACTCTTTTGGAAAGGGCTCGTTGCATGATTTCAAATGCTGGGTTGACAAATGCTTTTTGGGAAGAAGCTATCTCTACAGCTTGTTATATTGTCAACTGTGCTCATTTTGCATCCTTGAACTTTAAGACTCCAGAGGAAATGTGGTCAGGTACTCCTCCTAATTATTCTAATTTAAAGATATTTGGTTGCCCTGCATACATGCATGTAAATGATGGAAAATTAGAGCCAAGGGCTAAAAAGTGCATTTTCCTTGGGTATGTATTTGGGGTGAAAGGATACCGACTATGGTATCCTGATCCTATGGCACCAGTATTCATAATTAGCAGAGATATAACCTTTGATGAATCCTCTATGGTTGGCATTCCTTCTGAGCCAGGTTCATCAACTTTGGAGCAAAATACAGTTGAAACTCCTGAAGTTGAGCCAGAAACTAAAATTCCCGAAGTTGAGACTCCTGAAGTTGAACCGGAAGAAGAGGAGTATTCTATAGCCAAACATAGACCAAGAAGAGAAAGTAAACAACCATTAAGGATTGAAGATTATGTTGCATTTGCTTTTTCAGTTGCACAGGAAACTGAAGAAATTAGAGAACCATCAAAATATTCAGAAGTAGTTTCTGGTGCTGACTCAACCAAGTGGCTGATAGCAATGAATGAAGAAATTGAGTCTCTCCACAAGATTGGTACTTGGTCTCTTGTGAAACCGCCATCAGGAAAAAGAATTGTTGGTTGCAAATGGGTCTTCAAGAAAAAAGATGGCATTCCAGGAGTTGAAGATGCGAAGTATAAGGCACATTAGTTGCAACGGGAAATAGTGAGGTACAAGGAGTTGATTTTAATGATATTTTCTCACCTGTTGTTAAACATAGCTCCATTTGTGTTTCGCTTGCCTTAGTTGCCATGTATGATTTGGAATTAGAACAGCTTGATGTTAAGACAACTTTCTTACATGGAGAACTTGAGGAACAAATATACATGCATCAACCCGAAAGATTTGAAATTGAAGGATAAGAAGATCACGTTTGCTTGTTAAAAAATCCTTGTACGGATTGAAGCAGTCTCCAAGATAATGGTATAAAAGGTTTGATTCCTTTATGTTGGGTCATGGTTATTCGAGGAGCATGTATGATAGTTGTGTTTACTTCCGGAAGTTAAATGATGGTTTATTTGTGTACTTATTATTATATGTTGATGACATGCTCATTGCTGCTAAGGATTTGACAGAAATTCACAATTTGAAAAGTCAATTGAAAAGTGAATTTGAGATAAAATATTTGGGAGCAGCTAAGAAAATCCTTGGCATGGAGATCAAAAGAGATCGAGGAGCCAACAGGCTATTCCTGACCCAGAAGAAGTGCTTGGAGAAAGTTTGGAGAGGTTTGGCTTGAAAGATGCTAAACCAGTGAGTACCCCTCTTGCTGCTCATTTTAAGTTATCAGCTGCTTAGTCCCCGCAGTCAGAGAAAGAAGAGAGGTATATGGCATAGGTACCTTATTCCAGTGCAGTCGGCAGTATTATGTATGTAATGGTTTGTACACATCCAGACATTTCATAAGTAGTGAGCATGGAAAGCCGATATATGGCTGCCCTGGTAAAGCACATTGGCAGGCTGTGAAATGGATTCTCAGATACTTGCAAGGTACTTCAAACACATGTTTGGAGTTTGGAAGAAATATTAACACTTTGGTTGGTTATGTATACTTAGATTATGCAGGTGATCTTGACAAAAGAAGATCACTGACAGGCTATGTATTTTGCATTGGTGGTTGCGTTATCAGTTGGAAAGCTACATTACAACATGTAGTAGCTTTATCTACTACCGAAGCAGAATATATGGCAGTGACCGAGGCGATGAAAGAAGCCTTATGGTTAAAGGGTCTATTTGTTGAACTCAGTTCAGACCAAGGTGGTATTACCATTTTTTATGATAGTTAAAGTGTCATTCGCTTGACTAAAGATCAGATGTATCATGAGAGGATGAGGGGTCGATTCCGACACTTACTAAGGGCCAAAAATATGATAATATGAAATTCTAATTAAGCATGATATATAGAGATAACAATAAAACTCAAAACAAGAAATAACAGAACAATTTTTTCACCATATTTAAGAACCCAAATCACTTCCTTCATTTAAAACAAATGATCTCTGAAACAATGAATTTATACCTATTATAAAAGGGACTTCCAGTTCTATTAGCACGCAAAAATTCCGCCAAGGACGTTCGGCCCGATCCAACATAAATATAAATTGTGCACTGCCGAGGGTCGAACGGCATGAACCATAGATGCATCTATTACCTGCCGAGGCGAACGGCCTGCTCCCATGAGAGTAGTGGAAAGAATTACCCCGCTCACGGAATATACTTGCGACACGGTTAAATATAAATTTATCAATAAATCATAACCCTTTTCTTGATTCTTTTCAAAATAAATACAATTCAACTTGAAGCTTTAAATTCTTAAGAATCCTCAACTTACTTCCATTTGATACAATTAACAAATATAATCACATAACGGTGTCCACAGCATGGTGTAAACCTAAAACTACCCGGACATAAACAGGATTAGTAGCTACGTACGGACTCTCGTCACTTCGTGCGTACGTAGCCCCCAGAAATTACAACACATATTAATTAAGTTCACCCATGGGGTAAATTTCCTCTTACAAGGTTAGAAAAGAGACTTAACTCATCTCAAAGCCTACTTCCTACTGCAAAAAAGGTGCCCAAACCTCCAAATTTGGTGCCAAACGACTCGAAACTAGTCAAACATTACATAAATTAACCAATCTATGCTCAAAAGTTCATATCCCCACTATCAAAGTGATTACCCAACCCAAAATGCAAGATTCCTAAAATTCACCCCCGGGCACACATGCCCAGATTCCGGAAATTTTCGAAGAAAGTTGTTACCCATAACCTTAGGAACATAAATATATGGTTTTCAGTAAGTTCCATAATCATTTTCATTAAAAAATCTCATTTTTATTAAACCCTAGTTTTTTCATCTAAACCCATGATTTCTACCGAATTTTCATGTTGAAGTCTACCCACAATCTATGTATTAAACTCACATTAAGTAAATTTTACTTACCTCATAAAGCTAGGTCAAAATCCCCTCCTTAAAATCTCTCAAATCGCCCAAGAGTGGAAGAAAATGTGATAAAAATGGCTTAAGTCCGTATTAAATGACCCCTCACTAGCGACTTTCACACCTGCGGTGCCTTGGCCACATCTGCGGTCTCGCACCTGCGGAAAAGCCATCACAGGTGCGCATTTCCCTCACCTGGCCAGTCCCCGCATCTGCGGACAGAAGGGGCCGCTTCTGCAAGCCTAGCCGCACTTGTGACCACAGCTCTCGCACCTGCCGTCATGCAGGTACGCACAATTTTCCGCATCTGCGATTCCTGGGCTGCCCTTAATTTCTTGCTTCTGCGGCTCGTGGCTCGCACCTGCAAGCCTGCACCTGTGGCTGTCCAAGCGCATATGCGATTATGACAGATCTGGGGAGCTTCAGCTGTTGCTTCAAACTCTCAACTTGGTCCGAGCCTCGTCCGATCGACAGTCGGGCCTCCCGGGGCCCCGCCCGAACATACCCTCAAGTTTAGAATCATAAAACGGACTCGCTCGAACTCCCGGAATGCCCGAAATAATATTAAAACTAAGAATCACACCCCAACAAATTGAATCAAACTTATGAACTTCAAGTTCTTCAATTTACTTCCAATGCGCCGAAATGTACTTAAACTACTCGGAATGACACCAAATTTTATGTGTAAGTCCTAAATGACATTACGGAACTATTCCTAGTCTCGGAATATTGTTTGGACTTCGATATCACCAAAACCCGCTCTAAGCCAAATTTAAAGAACTTCTAAAACCTTCAAAGAACCAACTTTCACTATTAAGCGCCAAAACGCTCCCGGGTCATCCAAAACCCGATCCGAACATACACCCAAGTTCAAAATTATCATACAAACTTATTGGAACCGTCGAATCCCGATTCCGAGGTCGTTTACTCAAATTGTTGACTGATAAGTAGAGATTTTGACCGCTTATTTGCTCATTTTACTTGAATTTTAGCTCAAAAATGCTTAAAGGTATTCCCAAGAGCTAATGAAATGTGCTTTTGTACAGAAATATTGGGAAACGAACCAAAGAAGTCGAAATCAACTCATAAAGGAGTCAAAAGTGATCAAGAACCAAAGCAGGGATAAAAGACCAACAGTACGGACCGCAAAATTCTAGTGCGGCCGCAGAGGGGATATTCAGAGAGTAGTTTTTGGGCCAGCTGAAGGCATTGTTGCGCCCCCTTTTTTCCCCTTCGCGGGGAAGTCCAGGTTTCGACATTCATGGGGGGAAATGACTCGCTTCCTTTTGGGAATTGGGTATTTGAAGAGTCGCCACCTAACGGATTAAGGTGCGTTACGGCACCTAGAGCGATTAACTCTTGTAACCAGTTTGCATTACCAGAGATTAGGGTAAGGGCTCGAAATAACCTTGAGGGGAAGGTGTTAGGCACCCCTCGCGGTCCACAACGGTGGGTCCCGACCGAACTTAGTTATGTGAATTAGTCATTTAACAAGTAAATAGTCTAAGCACACATTTGCAATAAAGGAAGTTTGCATAGTCTAAGCACACATATATAATCAAGGAAGTTTAGACGGTTCAAGCATACATATGTAAATTTTAGATAGTCTAAGCATGCATACTTTAATTAAAGAAGTTTGAACAGTCCGAGCATACATAAATGAAGGAAGGGAAGTCCTAAGTTGGTTAACCTATAGGATCACATCTGTACAATACCCGGTAAGCCTTCCTCAAATAGAGGGGTTACACGCGGCATTAGCGCACAGGTCATCATATCTTTTTACTACCCATTACCCTCCCCTTAGTGGTTATATAAGCAAGTTTAATTAACGAACTCTAAGCGTGCTTTAACCGTCCCTTCCTTGTGGTCCCGGAGGTGTTTAGGACCTCTATACTTAGGCAGTTCTAGACACTCCTAAGGTATTCAAAAGGTAAAATCTAAGCGACAACAAAGAACACATAGGACTGTCAAATAGGGAAGCAATTAGGGGCTCATGTTTTACCTCCACACATAAACAGGTACGTAGCACGTCTCAAACAACTGATTTTGAAGAAATTTAGAAAGCCTTAGAACATTATATCTAAATGAACATCATAAACACAAAATATGCTACATTTGTTTTAAAGCGAAGTGGTAGAACCCTAATCAGCTTGCCTATTGATTTTATAGCCTGTTAAACCTGGAAAGTTTCACACATAAATAGAACCTGATTTCACAAGTATCCAACGGCCTAAGGCTTGCCTAGGCGTGTATATGCAGTCATAATTTGGGAACAACTTAAACAATTTGAAGTTCTTTTATCCTATAGGCATGCTGATCTAGGTGATGAAGGCTATAACAAGTGATTTTATGCATGTTTACACTAGGACATGATATTTAGGTGTTGGACTGTTTTGAACCTTTTATAGACAGTTACTTATTCAAAACGACGTGGACATGGTTTAGAGCCAATGCAAACAAAGTCCTAAATCAGGATTTCTAATGCACATAAAAGTGATCAATTTTTATTAAGCAAGATTACAGCAGCAGTTTAATTATAGAGTTCCTAGGTGATTATGACTTTAGGCAGAATCAGAAATAAAATGATGACTCTAATAGGTTTCCTAATATGCAAAGCAGTAAACATGATTATCCTAAGGCAGGATATCTAATGCACAGGTTTATGGCATGGTTTTTAATACAAATAGCATAGCAAACCTAGTGGCATGATATCTATTGCAGAATGTAGACATAGAGTAAACCTAAAGCATGATTTCTACCCGGTTTCCCTACAAAAATCGCATATGAACCCTCCCCTTTAACTAATTTCCCCAAATATTTGTTTACAAAAAATATTATTACAGACCAGAATCAAATGAAGTACATAAGTAAACGAAACTATACTTTAGGGAGCCTAAATCAGGCCCAAAATAAACCTGGGGAGGCCAGGCCTTCAATACAGCCTCAGAAGCTAGAGATCTCACAGCCAGTAGTGTGTCTTGGTGTGTCGGAGTTCCCTAAGGACCTCAAGGATTCTGGGCAGTGCTTACACCAAGACTTCTCTCAGATAGGGATTGGTTGTGTGCAGTGTGGAAGGGCCAGTCCTGGTATGCCAGAGTTCAGAGAGATCTCAAGGATCCCTAAGCAGCACACATCCCAGAGGGGCAGAACTTAATAGTCTAAGAGTAAGGTGAGAATGCTTGACACATTTTTGAAAGACATAGTAAAACAGTTAGAAGTAAAAGAGATTCAGAAACAACTTTCTTTTTTTTTTTGTTTTAAAAAAGATACTGAGAGTGACCAGTTTTGAGAAGAATACTAGGAGTAAAAGCAGTTGTTTTGAAATCACCTTGAAGAAAGCATGCTCAACAAACAACCCAATTGGTCATAAAGTACTCAGATTCGCACAACAAGTATACTTACAAACAGGGGTGAAGGGGATTGTAAACATATAGGGTTGAAACTACATAAACAGAGAAGCATTTGATACAGCAAGTGTACAGAACCACCAGGAGTCTACTGAATCAGGTCAATCATGGTACTAGTCAGTTAAGACATAGATAAGGGATGTAGTAGGATCATGTTGAAGACACAAAGGTGTTGAACAGCATGGGACATACAATCGGGATTAATTGAAACGTACTAGAAAACTAAGTAATTACATAGTCATACCTATTAAAAGGGAGGGGGTAAGGGATCCAAGTAAAATGCTAGGCAGGTATCAAAGAGCTAAGTGAAATTAGACATGCTGATTACACATAAGGCATGACTTAGACATGCTTAATAACAGCAAACAAGAAACAAGTTGAGTAACTAATGTAGGAATAAACATGGGTGTATAGACATAGATTACATAAGGTTGAGTTTCAGAATTTAACTAGAGACATACCAGTTAGAGAAAAAAAATGCAGAATATGAAAGAAGTAGGTGCAAATCCAATGTCTAGCCTTGGCTTTCAGCCGGCTAGACCAACAATCATCACAAGTAGCAAAGAAAGAGAGAGTGTTTGAATGTGTGTGTGTGTGTATTCTGAACTATTGTTCGTGTGTTGAAGGAGCAGAATGAGAGTGTATATATAGCACTTTAGGGGTGAATCAAAATAAGGTAAAAGAATCACAGTTCAATCAATTAGGAGCAATTAATCAGTCACAGAATCAATTCCCATTGAGGAGTCCGGAATAGACCCCTTAATTGGGGGGGGGGGGGGAATCAATTAACGGTCGGAACTGGGACTCAAATAAGGTAATAAATCAACACCATATCATATAAGAAGTCCATCAAATCCCCAAACTACTGATAACTAATTAAGGCAAGTGTATTAGTCACAATAGGGAAACAAATAAAAAATTCCAGAAAATACTGATTTTAATCAAGAAAGAATTATTCGAATTCCCTAAATAGAAATCAATTAAGCAACAAAATCCTAAAGAATACTGGATTTAACAGCAAAAACACTCAGATCCCTAAATAGAGTCAGTTAATACGATTAGTTCACTGAAATAGACATAATAGAAGAAATCAGTGTAACCATTAGGAACATCTAGGGTTCGAGCATACATACAAAGATTAACCAAATACGTAAAGAGATGAACATTCTTATCATTGAAAGTAGAAAAACTTCTTGAAGAGAAGTCTAGGAAGAACCTTAATTTGAAAACACTTAAAGTTGATTGACAGTATAGAGATCAAAGAACCCTTAAAGAAAACAGCCATAGAAACTTGAAAGCACTTCAAACATACAGGGATTCGAACAACAGAAGTCACAGAAGTCAAAAACCTAAAGTAGCGTAGTGCTAAAAATCGGTTAGTAGTAGAGAAGTAAAAGAACCTTAAAGAACAACCGTGGGATTTTGAAAACACTTAAAATGCACAGAGATTTGACCAACAAACAACAAGAAGACCAAACCCTAATATGACAAGTGCTCAAAAATCGGATCAGTAAAGAAATAAGGGAACCTTAAGGAAAATCAGTGATGAACTCAGAATCGTTCCAGATCTACAGAGATCTGAACCGATTTAAGTCCAAACATTAGGTTTTTGAAGAAAAGAGAAAGGGTAAAGAGAATCTGGCCTTTGAATCAGAGATTTGAGCCGTAAAACATCGATAAAAAGCACTCACAGACCATAGACAGACTCTTGGAGAGTTTTGAACGAGATCTGGACTAGATCTCTTCGAGGTCCTTCCACGAAATCACAAAATCGAGCAACCAAGGGAAGTAGGAGACAAGTAGAAGTCTCAAACAGCCATAGAAATCCATAGATCGAATAGAAATTGAGGACATTAGGGCTGGTTTTGGGTATCGGCGGCTAGGATTAGAGTTTGGTCAGAGAGAACTAGAGAAGAGAGGGTTTCAGGGCAGCCGATGGTGATAAATGACTAGGGTTTAGAGGTCGTTTGGGACTAAAAAAGGAAAGGGTAAACAATGGCCGTTGATCTCTGTGATCAACGGCCAAGACCAAAAGGGGTTTGGGGCCGGGTAGAATTTTAACTGGTTTGGGCTGGGTGGATTTGGCCGATTTTAATTGAATTGGGATTGGGGAATTAGAATTTGGGCTGGTTCAATGGGCTAGGTCCGAAAATAAAAAGGCTATTTGTTAAATACCCATTTAATTGATAAAAAATATTTTATAAAAATAATTAACAATGAAAAAAAATAATTTTCATGCACAAAGGTGCTTTAAAATAATTATTCAATATTTTAAATATATAATGGACCAATTTCCGGTAAAATAATGCAATGATGTATGCATGGCTATAATTGCGAAATTATTGCAATTGTAACCAAAAGAAGTAAATCTGGCCATTTGTAAAATAATTGGAACTTAATAGGACCATAAATGATAATATTAAATCAAGAGATGTTTTAAAATCATCTATAATGTAATTTTGTAATTATTTATATGAATAAAATATTGAGATAAATTAATTTAAAAAATGTAAAAATTATGGAAAAATGCCAACTGATGCTAATAGTTTTAAAGGTATATATGCATTTCAAAAATATTATAGAGAAAAATTGGGTATCAACAGGCATGTGGACCACACCGAAATTGTGCGGCCACAGGAATTATTATGTGGTCCGCAAAAGTGAAGAATCAGAGAGCTGGGTTCAAGTCCAAAGTCAAGGAGTGCGGACCGCATCATTTTTGTGCGGCAGCACAATCAGAAGCTGCGGCCGCACTCACTTTTATGCAGACCGCAGAAGCCCCGAATTACCAATCCCAAGTTCCAGGAATGCGGACCGCACGATAATTGTGCGGCCGCAGAAGCTCATTGTGTAGACCGCATCAGAATTATGGGGCCGCACAACCTTTGCACGGGCATTTTTGTCAGATATTTTCAGCTTAGTATAAATAGAACTTTTTATCATTTTTAGGTAAAGTTTTGTATTAGGAGAGCACCTGAGCCGTTTTCTTTGCTGTTTTGAGTAATTTTGTACTAGATTAACTTCTAAACATTAGATTTTCTTTCCTTAATCAATTATTATGCATTCTATCTTAATTTCTTCTTGTATTTCTTCATTTTTCTTGAGTAGCTACATTTCTAGCTAGGGTTGTGGCCTAACCCTAGTGTGGGTATTTAATGGGTGTTTGATTTAGGGCTTGTTTGTGATTGGGTAAGTGATATTTAGCCTTGTTCATGCTTGTATTCAAGAATTAATGGTTGCAAACATTGATTCATGCATATTTGACTTAGTCTCTAGTTGAGAAAGAGAGACTAAATATAGGAAAACTTGGATAACAAGAAATTGGGGTGAACTCAAAAAATTGATAGCCCCAATAAAATGGTCAAATCTAGAGATAGTAAGACCCGACTTGAGCATATATCACTTGATTTGTGCAATACCTATTTGGACTTGAGAAAGCCAAATTTGGCAAAATCACTCGAACTACCGAGAGCTATAGAGTGGGTAATTGCGTGTCATTGCTATATTACAACCCGACTAATCATACTTGCCCTAGAGTTTACAACCCGTTAGGTAACCACCTAGGTGAAAGTCGCGATCCTAGATCCTTTCTCGTTTGAAAAAATAACCAAAACCAAAAATATTGTCTCCTTGTTTTATAATTGCAATCAATAGCATAAAGTAGAAATAGAAATAACAAACAAGAATGTGGAAGTGCAATTTGAGGCACATCATACAATTACACTAAATATATACCTAATCCTAATTCTAACTCCCTGAGGATTCGACCCCGACTCGGGTTAGGTTTTATTATTGCTTCGACCGCTCTCACTACCTATATTTGTGGTGTGAGTTTGGGCGACATTATTGACCGAAGTCAAACTTAGCCTTTTAAGTCAACTTAAGAAATTAAGTGTTCTGATTTCAATCCGAACTCTTCCAAATCCTGAACCAACCCTCCCCGCAAGTCATAAATCAGTAAAAGCATGTACAGGGAGTCTTATTTAGGGGAACGGGATTTTAAAAAGAAAAATAACCGATCGGATCGTTACACTATCATTATCAACTTGCATTGTCTTTGTTATTGTCATAATAATATTGTTTGACTAAATTCCGCACTACCCGGGTTCTTGATCCTAACACACCCACCATAGGCAATAAATGAATCAATTGTATCAATCAAATGTATTGAATCTCAACTCAATTGCAAAAGAAAAATTACTGACTCGCTCCATACAAACCAAACATCGTACACTTTACTTAAAAACAAAGAGAAGCATGGTTTAGGAATAAAGAGAAGCAAAGTGTACAAAAACCTAAATCATTTGTTGAAAGAGAAGCCTCTCAAATTGATCGGTCACTGTATAGATTTCTCTTCTAACAAAATAATTTAGATTTTTCTATATTTTGCTTCTCTTTGTTCGTAGTTAAGATTTTTATAAGGAAATAAATCGATTTGTGGTGGATTTTATCATTATAAACTTTCATTAACTTGTCATGACCAAACAAGATAACTAAATAATATGTAAGGTTAAGAACTTTAATGGACCAAATATGCCCTCAAAGTACGCGCGTGGGATCAAATATACCTTCCATATGGGACCTTTTAATATAAGAGCACATTTGAAGCAAGTATTGGACGACAAGGGCATGCTTGTATCAAAGTATAAACGATGAACAAATCCACTCAATTTCGCATAGTTAAAGGATATATTTGGACCTTTTCTGTTAAATTTATTATTTTATGTAATTTACTGCATGTAAATTCTAAAACTATGTTAGTATATAATATTTACCGGTAACTAACTTTTAAATGATATGATTTTGTTACGTCAGTGCAAAAATGGTTAACTCTTTATCTATGGTAAGTGTAGATTGATAAACTAGAAAACATAGAGATATGTAATATATATAAAAGTGGGCAATAGAAAAGTGAGGTGGAACCTCTCTTAAGCCAAGAAACACATTTATCTTTTTTCTCCTTTTTTTGGGTTTTTCATCATTTTTCCATTTACTTTATACTAAAAATTCTATCTTCATAACTCAAACCCCTTTATCTTTATAACCTATATTTTTAATAGTCTCAATAACTCCCCTGCCTTTCATATTCATAACCTATAAATATTTAATGTGTAAGTTTATGATAGTTTATTATATATTTTTTCATATGTACCTATATATGGACTTCTATGTTTTGAAGAAATATGATTGACACTAACTTTTTATTCTGCTTATTAATGTTTTGAGCTATCTCTATGTTAAAGGTTGTAGAAAGAAAAATTATACTAAGGTATGATATAATTTCTATTCTTTGGCTTTTGTTTAAAGTAAAGGCACGAAGATATTGTCAAATAATGAGGTGAAAATCGAAGTAAAGCGTATTTCACAATTCTCAATAATGGTCTTTGATTTTTTCATCTTTAGGTTTATGTTGTATGTCACGACCCAAAATCTACTAAGGGTCGTGATGGCGCCGGACACCATTGTCAGGCAAGCCAACACTAAATAACTAGTGACTTCTTGTTTTAGATATCTCTGAATTTACTTCTTTTATATATTTAAACAATAAAGAATAAGTTCTACTGAATAAATAATAATATCTTTAACAATTTAAAAATACTGAATAATCCCATAGACATCCCAGAACCCGGTGTCACAAGTGCATGAGCAATTACTAAGAAAATCGAATAAAGTACAATAACTGTCCGGAATACTATTGGACAAAAGTAAATACAATACGTTGAAAGAGACTATACTGGCTACAGGTCGCCTCCAGAAATGCAGCTCACCTAGTCTCTGTATCATCCATGCTGTTACGCCCAGTAGGCCACTAGAAATACATGTGTCTTTGCAACAAAAATGCACAGCAAGTATAGCATGAGTACAAAAACAACGTGTACTCAGTAAGTATCCCGTCTGATCTTGAAGAAGTAGAGACGAGAGGTCGACTTCAACACTTACTAGTGGTCCAATAATGATATAACAATAATATAATAAGTCGAGAATTTTTATAAACATGATTGTAATTCAGTAGAATAGAGCAAGCAAACAATTCTTTCTTTCATAGGAAATTCCCGAACTTCTTTTCATCATTTATACATTTACTCTCAAGCCAGGAAGGAAACAACAACTTCAATAAATTTCAAGGCAAGCAATACAAGCATGCGCAAATCATGCCGAGGTCGTACGGCCCGATCCAACAATATTTAAAATGTGCACTGCAGAGGGTCGAATGGCGCGAACCATAGATGCATCTATTACCCCGCTCGTGAATCATACATGCGACGCGGTCAAATATAAATAATCAATGACCCTGCTCGCAAATCATACATGCGATGCAGGTACACATAGAGACACATACTCAAACAGTCAATCAAGACATTCATCAAGGAGACAATTATTCAAGGAGGTGTAAATTTCCCTTTATACAAGTTATGAAAATGAAGTTTAACTCTTTTAGAAAATCATTTGCCACTTCGATATGATTTAAGCAATTTAAACTATCAATGAGATTGCATTTATTACAAGTAAGCATGCTTTTGGGTCCTAGACTAACCGGACATAAGCATAATAGTAGCTACGCACGGACTCTCGTCACCTCGTGCGTACGTAGCCCCCACAATTAGCAGCACATATTCAATTAATTCACATATGGGGACAATAACCTCTTACAAGGTTAGAAAGGAGACTCACCTCGCCCCGAAGTTCCATAACCGGCATTCCACGCCCTTCCGAAGGCTCAATTCGATGAAAAAATGATCCAAAACTAGCCAATAATTATGTAAACCCATTAATATGTGTTCAACTACTCATTACAATCCAATTTATAACAATTCCTAACCCCGATCGAAAAGTAGACAAAATTGCCCTCGGGCCCACGTGCCCGGATTCCGGAAATTTTTCGAAGATAAAGTTTGCTCATGGCCTCACAAACTCAAATATATGATTTATTCTCAATTCCATGCCCAAAATTGTGGTCAAAATCCAAAAATTCAAATTTCTATATTTTCTTCAAAATCCCTAAATTTCCACAACTTTTACATGTTTAAATCCATATATAACACTTGCATTTAACCCATAACTGGACGTAATCGCTTACCTCTTTGATGAAGATGGAACTCCCTCTCAAATGCTCTAAAAAATCGCCTAAGACCAAGTGGGAAAATGAAGGAAATGGGCTAAGTCTCGGGATAATAAGCCCTGGGTTCCAGTCGCAGATATCGCATTTGCGACATCCGGCTTGCAAATGCGATGGTCGCATTTGCGACAAATGCATCGCAAATGCGAAGCCAAGCCATCCCTGTCCAGGTCGCATTTGCGACCAAACTCTTCACAAATGCGAAGGTGACAGCCTCGCAAAAGCAACCCTTAGTTCGCAATTGCGAACCTTTCTCACAGCAGCCCAGGCTCACAAATGCAAGCTCCTTCTCGCAAATGCGATTGTCGCATTTGCGACCAAAATACCGCAAATGCGGCCATACCAGTACCAGCAATCCTATTTCTTAGAAAATCACTCCGGAGCTATCCCGAATCTCACCCGAGCCCCGGGGCTCCGAACCAAACACCCGCACAAGTCTAAAAACATAACACGGGCTTGCTCGAAGCCTCAAATCACATCAAACAACGCTAAAATCATGAATCGCACTCCAATTCAAGCTTAATGAATTTTAAGATTTCAAACTTCTATTTTCGATGTTTAAAACTATCAAATCACGTCTGATTGACCTCAAATTTTGCACACAAGTCACATTCGACATTACGGACCTACTCCAATTTCCGGAATTGGATTCCGACCCCTATATCAAAAGTCCACTTCCGGTCAAACTCCTCAAAACCTTCAAATTTCTATCTTTAGCCAAATGATTCCAAAATGACCCACGGACCTCTGAATTCACTTCCGATCGCGCTCCCATTACCAGATCACCATACGGAGGTATTTCTAGACTCGGAATCCTAAACGGACATTGATAACACTGAGATGCACTTCATCCCAAACTTATGAAATTCTTCCAATAATGCTAACTTCCACAATAAGTGCTGAAACGTTCCCGAGTCATCCAAAACCCGATCCGGACATACGCCCAAGTCCAAAATCATCATACGAACTTGCTGTAACCTTCGAATCCCGATTCCGAGGTCGTTTACTCAAAATCCAATCTTAGTCAATTCTTTCAACTTAAAGCTTCCGAAATGAGAATTCTCTTTCCAAATCAACTCCGAACTTTCCGAAATTCAATTCCGACCATGCGTACAAGTCATAATACCTGAAGTGAAGCTACTCAGGGATTCAAACCGCTGAACGACGCGCTAGAGCTCAAAACGACCGGTCGAGTCGTTACATTGTATAAGTTGAAGTAATGATTTTCTTCCAAATAATACATAGAGATTTTGTTATCTGTTTTCTGTTGTATATATTTATACTCTACAATTGCAATAACTTTGAGTCGTGATTTTCTCTGACGTGTGTGTTTCTTTTCTTGTTATATATAGATTTATCATTTTGATAAATATATTTTTCTCTACGTTCTTAATTCTTTTTGCCTCTATTTCTTTTCTTCAATGAACTTTTTTGAATTGTTTTTCCTTGTCTGAAGTTGTTTCGCTTCTAACACCCATAACTCCTTAAATTTCGTTCAAATGGATTTTGTAAATTTATGACATGTTTACTCTAACGTTCTTTTTTAAAATTCTCAGTTTCTTTCCATGTTTTCATAATACTCAAAGATTTTTATTTAGTTTTGGTGTTCAAAAGAACAAGAAAGAACACAAAAATAAGAATAAGATCAAAAGAAGAATGGCCCCACAAAGAAAAAGTGTGGCATTGTGACATTTCTTGAGGAACGAATATAATTCTACCACCATCATCGTAAAAGCTTTATTTGTGTTATGAAGGTTATGCCAAATAATTCAAACATTCAATTCAGTAGGCATTAATCTATGACATTTACAATTTGTAGATAACTTTAAGTTAACATATAATGTAATGTAATTAATTAAGAGATCACATGTAATCATAGGTTAACAATGTGAATGGGGTAGGCTTTCAGTAGTTTAAAAATCACTAGACAAAGAGTTATTAACTTTATGAAAAAGTATTTTTTATTTTCGGGTTATACTATCGATGATTGAAAACTTAGTGAAGTTCATAATCAACTTGCAAACAATACTCATTATTCTAATGTTAGGATTTACACACATATAATTTTTGTTCTTATCTTATTAAGTATGTTATTGAAAGATTTCTTTATTTAAAAAAGTAAATATTCTTGTGAATGCTTGGTGAATTTTTTTCTTTAAAGTGTGTCATTAACTATAATTTAATATTACAGTTACTCATTTAAATGTATCCCGTAAAAGCATGCTTTAATTACCAAAATAATACAATGAATTAACGAAATAAAAGTTTTATTATTTATGTTGCAAGGTAAGAGGAGGAGGTCTTCCTAATGATCTTTTGTCAAAAAATATATATTTTTCTCATAGAAATTGTCAGCTTCTCAAAATACAACTAACAATAATTTATTTTATATTATTTGTGTAATTAGTAGTTTTAAGAATTTATGCAACTTTTATTTTAATTTTAGTTTTTATGTTTCTTAGTCTTGGACTTTCTTAATTAGACAAAAAATTAAGTAATATTCATTGATAATATACAGTTAACTATACATCACATAGATTTTTTTCTACAAATAAACTAAATTTTGGAATTAAACCAAATGTATTTTATTTACCGGCGATTTTCTTTCTCATAAAAAGAGGGATAATATCTATATTTTCTTAACTCAATAGTTTTTTTTTAAATTTTTATTGATGTTTCTTAAACTCCGCGCAAAGCGCAGGTAAGTTTACTAGTAGAGATATGTAATGGACTTGCATAATCGGTCAAAATACTTTAAAATAAGGATTTTTTACTTATCTATACTAATTTTGAAACTTATTTATCCTTATTGTTGAGGTTTTAACTTAATTACAAGTTCATATACAAATTACCAATTATATACTTAGTAATTATAAATAATTATCTATTAATTATAGACAATTAAATAGGTAATAGTTGATACCCTATCAATTTCTCTCTCTCTCCCCCTCCCCCCCCCCCCCCCCGGGCCTTATTTTTCTTCCTTCAATCTTCAATGCTTCTCTTCTCTTTTCTCTTTCCTATCTCTTGTCTTCTTCAAGGAATTCAACAATGGATTTCAATTGTTTAGCTATGGAGTTTTAACTTAGCAATTTTCTTTCCTGTTACACAGTTATTGTTCGAATTGAAATTGCTAATTTATAAAACTTGAGGGTGTTTGATTCTCCCATTGAAAGCCATTAAAAAGGTTCAAAGCTTTGAATTCGATTTTAAGTTTTTTAAAATAACTAGTTTTAGGATACGCGCGATGCGCGTGAACCTTCTATCGATGCATATAAAAATATAAAAAATTTAAGCCCTTGAAAATAAGTTTTTTAAAAATATAAGCACTTGAATACGATAAATATTGAGTCTACTTAGTCAAAAAATTAGTGGATGACCTATCTAAGCATAAAAACAACCAAGATAATTTTGAAAGCTTAGTGTTCTATTATGTATCTCGTTCTTTTGTATTAATTTTCGTATCAAATTAGTCATCTAGGTACTATGTATCCTAGACAATTTAACTACAAAAGAAGAAAAATTAGTGATAGATAAATTATGTAGTTAAATTATAAAAATTCATGCTAATCCTACTTAGTAATAGAATAAGTAACTTATTATAAATAAATAAAAATCATATTAGCTACAAGATGACTTTAGGAACTAATTCCTGTTTTGTAAAGTTAAATTATGTAACAAACTTTCTTAGTAATGGTATTAGTTTCTCTTATACCAAAAATAAGTCCTTTTCCATCTATTTAACAGAAATATGCATTGAGATAATTTAGGTATTTCTTAAATTAAATTATGATAATTAATTTCTTATCACAAATTAATGATTACTATTTTTTTCCAATGATAATTACTATTTCAAAACCTAATGTCGTAGTAAGTTTTAATGAATTTAATAATTAAGCTTCTACAAAAATACTTATGATTTAAATTATAAAAACAACAAATAAATCATATGAAGGAAAATAAAGGCAAAATTGGTCTTTTTGATTAAACAAGGACAAAGAACAAAATATCACAAAAAAACGTGAAGTTTCCTTGTTGGAAACCAAGAAATATAGTGTATCCTTATTAGGAGAAGATATCAAACACTGAATTATATTAGAGAAAACTTTCTTGATTTTGAAATCTTAAATATAAGGAAAGTTTTTGATTTTACAGTTTTATCCAAAGTAAAATATATTTTTAAGGGTGTTAGTTTGAGTGCCCGTATGGATTACTAAAGAACTTGGTTCTTTACCGACTACCATATTCCTTAAGCGTAAAGTAAATAAGCAATAAAATGAGATCGCAATTTTTACGTGGAAAATCAACTGGCTCAAAAGGTGCAAAAATCACATCCTACCGCGTAGGATTTTTAACTCCAACTGCACTAGAACAATGAGCCAAAATATATCAATTACAAGAGTGTAGTTAAATACTCTCCAGTACTACTACTACTCCTATGTGATTCCCAAGTTACTCTAACTTGTAAAACAAAATACTCACTCCAACTCACTAATTGTTTATGATACTTGATTATAACTCAATTTCCTAAAATACATTCACTAAACTGACTCGAGAAGAATACAATGCAAGTACTCGGCTCGAGTAAATGACTTATGACTCTTTAGTTGGTGTGTAAAAGTATAGTTCACAAGTCCAAAGTTGATCATATTTAAACGCTTCAACTTGAGATCTTCTAGGAATCCTATTCATAGTCAACTTCCTCTTTGATATGACTCCTACTGTTCTAAGGGTTCCACAAGCTTTGGAAATTTTTTCTCTGACTGTATTATCCGTATCTTCTTGAGAAACGACCCTTATCATATATAGCAGCCTTCTTTTACCAAACTCGGACCTGAGTAACTTTGACATAAAGTTACTGTCTTGTACAGACGTACAAGTATCAACATGAGGAGCTGGTCCTTTCTCCTGAGGAGCTGGTTCTTCAGAACAATTAAGCACCTACGTTCTTTGAATATTTAGTCATACTTTGTTAATCATTAAAACTTCAATACCCAACAAATTCTCCCTTTTGATAATGACAAACTTTATCCACATTAGAACCAGGTAATCACATCAAAGAACCAGATAATCACAACAAGTGACAAGTACTATTGTCAGACATGTATGTTCACAACCCACAACCTTCCAACCTTATCTTTCCTCTTTTGGCATCATCAAAAACAAAAAAAAAATGTTAGATATTAAGAACATATAATGTAAGATTCAAGGCCAAACAGGCTACAACACAAGCTTAAGAATTATCAAGGGAAATAGACTAGGCTGATGATCCAATATAGTACAAAGCAGTAAAGTAGCACAAGAGGAGACATTAAGTAGTGTCAAAAGAAGCCTAGGGCCTTGTCTTCATCATTAGAACAAAATAAACTAAGCATACTTCAAACTACTCAGACTAAGACAAAAAAATAAGACATAACTGGAATAGCAAAAGAGCTAAGGACATTAGGAAGGAACAGGTTCATGGGTGAGATGCAGAGGGGGTTAAAGCTTTCACAAGGGTGGCAATCTGTTGGGCATGAGCCTCCCTATCTCTTATGAGTTCTTCCCTAAGTTGCTTTGTTTCCTTTCTAAGCTCATTATTGTCTTCACGAAGCTTGGCATTCTCTTCAACAGCCAACTTTAACCTCTTGCTAAGCTCTGCAGCCCTACTGCTCCCAGGTAGAATAACAAATCTTGTAGGTCCTCTAGCCTTGATCTCCTCATACACACACTGCTTGAGGGTAACAACATCCAAAATGTCATTTTGGTTTCCAAACTTAAGCTCAGGTAAGGAAATATTGAGCTTGCCAAATAACTCAGTCAACATGAAACCATAAGGCATAGCATGCTTGGGTTTGGAGGTGTCTGCAGTTCATGCCATGTGCTGAATCATCAGTCTAGGAAGATTGATAGGTGTCAAGCAGCTCCATCACAACCATGTCCAGCAGAGTAGCTTCTTGCCTTCTCTCAGACCTCTGAAGAACGCAGGAATTGACAAAATGAAATAATCATTTATGGACGGGAGTCATATCAGTCTTGTACACTTTTTGGGGAGCATCTAGTTCAAACTTTTGGGAGAACTTCCTTGTCACCACATTGCTAGAGTCAACATCATTGTCTATGGCTGGCCACTTTTTTCCAAGCAATTGTCAAATTCCAAGGAAGAGATATTTAGAAGCACCCCCAGCTCCTCAGCATGAAACTCCATTTCAAAGCCCCCTACCTTACTCTTGACTACCTTCCCATCAAAGTTGAAATTTGCTGTAACGACCCGACCGGTCGTTTCGAGTGCTAGTGCTCCGTTCAGCAGTCGGAGGCCATGAACAGCTTCATTTCCGGTATTATGACTTGTACGCGCGGCCGGAATTGAATTTCGGGAAGTTCGGAGTTGATTTGGAAAGAGAATCCTCATTTCGGAAGCTTAAAGTTGAAAGAATGAACTAGGATTGGAATTTTGAGTAAACGACCTCGAAATCGGGATCTGAAGGTTCCCGCAGGTTCGTATGATGATTTTGGACTTGGGCGTATGCCCGGATCGGTTTTTGGATAACCCGGGAGCGTTTTGGCGCCTAATGTGGAAGTTAGCATTTTAGAAGGAATTTCTTAAGTTTGGCTTGAAGTGCATTTCAGTGTTATCGATGTCTTTTTGGGATTCTGAGTCTGGGAATAGCTCCGTATGGTGATTCTGGAGTTGGGAGCGCGATCGAAAGTGAATTCGAAGGTCCGTAGGTCATTTTGAAGCCATTTGGCTAAAGATAGAAATTTAAAGGTTTTTGGGAAGTTTGACCGGAGGTTGACTTTTTGATATCGGGGTCGGAATCCAATTCCGAAAGTTGGAGTAGGTCCGTAATGTCAAATATGATTAGTGTGCAAAATTTGGGGTCAATCGGACGTGATTTGATAGGTTTAAACATCGGAAATAGAAGTTTGAATTCTAAAGTTCGTAAAGCTTGAATTGGGGTGTAATTCATGATTTTAGCGTTGTTTGATATGATTTGAAGCCTCGAGCAAGTCCGTAATGTGTTTTAGGACTGGTTGGTGTGATTGGTTGGGGTCCCGGGAGCCTCGGGTGGATTCCAGGTGATTAACGGATCGAAAATGGATTATTGGAAATAGCTGAGTTGCTGATTGCTGGTGTTTCCGCTTCTACGGAGATGGGACCGCAGAAGCGGGAAAGAAGCCGCAGAAGCGGTCGAGCGTGAGGGCAGCCGGGACCGCAGAAACGGCCCTTGATCCGCTGATGCGGAACCGCAGAAGCGGTAGGCTGACCGCAAAAGCGAAAATGGCTGGAGCCCCCTTGTCCGCAAAAGCGGAGTTTTGTCCGCAAAAGCGTGACCGCGGAAGCGGTGATAGTTCCGCATAAGAGAAAATAGCTGGGGGCAGAAGCATTGTTTTTAAATCGGATGTTTGGCCATTTCTCTCATTTTCTTCACTTCATTGGGCGATTCTTGGAGAGCTTCAAGGAGAGATTTCATCATCAATGTTAAGGTAAGCTACTCCTACTTATTTCCAAGTTAAATACAAGACTATACCATGGAATTAGACATCAAAATTAGTATAAAGATTGGGGTTTTGGTGAAAAAACCTAGAAAATCATATTCTTGGAATTTAGCCACGATTTTGGGTATGGAATTTAGAGAAAATTATATATTTGAGTTCCTAAGGTCATGGGTAACCTTTATCTTTGAGAAATTTTGGATTCCGGGCACGTGGGCCCGAGGGCATTTTGGTCATTTCACTAAGAGGAGTTGCGAATTTGTATAATCTGAATTTTTAACAAGTATTTGAGCATGTTCTCATTAGTTTGTCGTTAATTGGCTAGGTTTGGTGCATTGTGCGTCGGTTCAAGCCTTCGGAAGAATGTAGAATACCGGCTATGAGTCTTCGGAGCGAGGTGAGTCTCCTTTCTAATCTTGTGAGGGGGAATTTACCCCATAGGTGAGTTAAATTGGTTATGTGCTCCTATTTGTGGGGACTACGTACGCACGAGGTGACGAGAGTCCGTGCGTAGCTACTATTATGCTATTGTCCGGGTAGTCTAGGACCCAAAAGCATGCTATACTTGGGATATTTGAAATCTTATTGACATTTGAATTATTAAAATCAAGTTGAACTAGTAAATGAACTTCAAAAGGATTAAACTTCATTTTCTTGAATTGTTAAAAGAGGATTTGGTTTTTATTTGATAATAGCTCCGATAAATTCTTATTTGACTACTTGAGCATGTATTTTATGTGCACCTGCGTCGCATGCATGATTCGCGAGCAGGGTATGTGTTTATTTATGGAACGGGCCGAACGCCTCGGCAGATTAAATAGATGCATCTATTGGTTCGGGCCGCTCGACCCTCGGCAGTGCACAGTTTACATTCCTGTTGGAGCGGGCCGTCGCCTCGGTGTGATTTGCGCATGTTTATCTGTTGCTTATGACTTTTAAATGTGGGATTGGCCCTTCGTGGCTTGATATAAACTGATAAGATAATAAAGAATAAACCTTGGAAGCCCTTGATTTATTATTGAAGGTGTTTACGTGTTTCCTGGCCTCACAATTAGAAACTTCTATATATAAATCCATGATTATCCTCGCACTTATAGAATATTGTTAATTGACCTCTAGTGAGTGGCGACGTTGGCCATCTCGTCTCTACCCCTTCGGGATTAGGCGGGATACTCACTGAGTACACGTTGATTACGTACTCATACTACACTTCTGTGCATTTTGTTGCACAGGTATATGTTACTTTAGCGGCCTACTAGGCATAGCAGCACGGACGATTCGGGGACTAGGTGAGTTGCAGTATGCAAGGCGGCCCGCAGCTTTTGAAGTCCCTTTCTAGTAAATTGTATTTCCTTTCTGTCCATTGTATTCCGGACGGATGTTGTATTGTATTTTATATCCTTATCAGTAGATGCTCATGCACTTGTGACACCGAGTTCTGGGGATGGTTTTCGAAAGATGTGTACTAATTGTTATTATTTAAATTTGAATTCAAGTATTGATCTTTTATTTATGAAAAATGGGAGGAAAAAACCCTGAGATTTTCAAAAGTATTAAAAGAGGATTTAATTGATAATTTAGTTAGGCTGGCCTGACAGAGGTGTCCGGCGCTACCACGACCCTTAGTGGATTTTGGGTCGTGACATTTGCATAGAATTCCACCATAGCAGGAAATTTACTAAGGAGAAAGCTTTGACAAACATGTGCTTCCAGCGCTGTAGCTCAAGTTTTTCAACCAGTTGAGCCATCCCTTTCTCATGACTATTCGCAAGAATCTTCCCATTTAGCACTTTTCTGTTCATGAACTCTGTGAGTTGATCAACTGCAATTGGCACATTCTTTCTTGTCTTACCCCTACTGGCCCTTGCAGATTGGGGCGCAGGTTTTGTAACTTTTTGACACCCTTTCTCTTTGGTGAAGAAGATTTAGCTAGCAAGGCAGAGTCAGACTCATCTTCTCCATCCACCTCAACAACAGGTTCCACAACTGAGACATTCTTCTTTGGCTACTTTGCACTTCTAGACTCCTCAATGATTTGTGCATCAACAACTTTTCTTTTACTCCTTGTATGAGGAGTTCTGGCAGGAGGAGCCACTCCTTTCCTTGTTGAGATATCCAGTGAAAGGAGTTAACAGAGAGCCAGGTTCTTGAGCCCTTGTCTCTTTTCTAGTTTCTTATGAACGAGCTATGATGGTGTTCCCAATGGTCATGGAACCTTCAGATCCCTCACTCACATTCCCGTCTTCTTCCTCACTCTCTTCATTACCTCCTTCACTCTCTCTTACCTTTTCTTTATCCTCACCCTCACTTTCAGAGTCGTCCTCTTCTTCACTATGATTTTCTTCTTCTGCAGAATCATTAATATGTTCACCTATCTTATCATCTATATCACTCTCCTTCTCATCTCCAGATGCTCCCCCATTCTCACTCTTTTCTTCTTCGTTGGCTATGCTTTGAGCATCATGCTCCTCATGACTGTTCACAACTTTTTCTTCTTCTTCACTCCCATTATCTTCCTCATCCTCAGTCCAATAAAAAGAAAGACCATCAGAAGCCACCTTTTGCACATGTTCTTTACTTCCTTTTCCCCTTAACCACATGCTCCAGAGCAGTAGCATCTACCTCCTTCCCTGATCACCCACACCCTTTTCTACGGTGAATTTCTCTACTTGTGGCTTCTGACCCGTAGGTGGCAGAGTATCTAGGGGTACAATATTTATAGCAGATACCAAAATATCTAATTTAGAAGGAGGATGTTGTACCTGATTAGTAATGACTGCACTGATTCCCCCTGAACCACAGATTCCTTGGCTACGGTTTCATTCTGCGTAGCAGCATCAGGCACTTTCGTGATAGATTTTCTTGGAGTGGCCTTGAACTTTGTTTACTTAGAGGTATTTTTCGCAGTAAGCTCAGGTGCTTGGGTGGTTGGTTTTGGTAAAGGGGGTATAGTGGAGGTGGGGATAATAGGAACAGTAGGAAAATGGGATGATGATGTAGGTATAGTGGAGGATATCGAAGGAGAAGGAGCAATTGTGGATTTTCTTGATGACATCACACTTTTCTTCGGTTTGGGCTTTATGATTTTGGGTTTTGCTTCAGCCTTAGTTGATGATTTAGTTTTAGAGGGGGTTTGACTGGCTTTAGGCATGATGATCAGATGACAGGCTCAGAGAAGAGAAAGGGAGAATTAGTTCTTGATACTTGCTTAGGGGTTGAGAGAAACAATGAGGTCTGAGAAGCTAATCATAAGATCCTTTTAAAGACGTTACTCCTAATTTGACTGGAAGAGAGAAGGTGACCGAATTTGAGTTCTAACGGGACTCTTATACTAGTTACTTTGACTGTTAGAATTTCACGAGTAATTGAACTCTAATTGCACTAGGATACCCCCTTACTCTTTGACTAGAAGATGATTGGAAGTGATGCCAATGGAATTAGAAGTCTGAGCATAGCAATAATTTTAGGATATAAAATCCTAGTGACTTAAGACAGTATGTCACGCACCAGTCAAAGAACCAACTCTTTAGGAACTCCTTATTTGTTTCTGCAATAATGCTTCAGCACTTTATATTAACATCATACAACACAGTTATCAGCCAGATTTTCCAAACAAGTGTGTGAGCTTAATACAAGCACAAAGCTTAATCAAACACATTGTACTTAATTATCTACATCTAATTATGCCTTTTCTAGCCAATCACTAGGATTCAACTTAGTGGGAAGTGTTGATTAGACCTAGTTCTAGTCTATTCCTTTCAAAGTGATCCCTACTCAGAGATTTAGTAAAAATATCAGCAATTTGATCTTCAGTTTTACAAAAGTTAATTGAGATATTCCCCTTTTTAACATTGTCTTTGAGAAAGTGATGTCTAATGTCAATATGCTTGGTTCTTTTGTGCTAACATGGATTTTTAGCAATGTTTATGGCACTGGTGTTATCACAATAAATGGGAATACAAACAACAAATATACCATAGTCCCTTAGCTGTTGTCTTATCCATAGCAACTAAGCACAACAGGATGTTGCTGCCACATATTCAACCTCAGTCGTAGATAACGCCACTGAGTTTTGCTTCTTGGTTCCCAAGACACCAGACAAGAACTTAGAAAATGAGCTATTCTTGAAGTACTTTTTCTGTGAACAAGGAAACCTACATAGTTAGCATCAACATAACCAACTAGATCAAAGCTATATCCTCTGGGATACCATAGACAGAGGTCAGGGGTCCCCTTGAGATATCTTAGTATCCTTTTGACAAACTTCAGGTGAGATTCCTTGGGATTTGCCTGAAATCTTGCACATAATCCCATACTGAACACTATACCAGGCCTTCTTGTTGCGGGTACAGCAGTTACCCAATCATTCCTCTATATAGTTTCTGTTCCACAGTCTTCCCTTCTTCATCAAGGTCTAGCATTGTTGCAGTTGCAATGGGTGTGTCAATTGACTTTAAGGAGTCCACGTTAAACTTGTTCAGTAGTTCTTTGATATATTTCTGCTGATGTATCATGGTTCTAGTAGGTCTTTGCTTGATTTGCAGCCCCAGAAAGATGTTCAATTCACCCATCATGGTCATTTCAAACTCGTTTCCCATCATCTCAGCAAATTCCTTGCACATTGATTCATTGGTAGCCCCAAAGATAATGTCATCCACATATACTTGCACAATCAGAATATTCTTCCCTGTGCTCCTTAGAATAGAGTGTTGTCCACCTTTCCTCTTACAAATTAGTTGGCTAAGAGGAATTTTGAGAGCCTTTCATACCAAGCTTTTGGAGCCTATTTCAGTTCATAAAGAGCTTTATCCAATTTGAACACATAGTCAGGAAAGTCTTCACCTTAAAATCTAGGAGGTTGTTTGACAAACACTTCTTCATTCAGATAACCATTCAAAAAGGCACTCTTTACATCCATCTGATGTAAGGTGAAGTCCATGTGGGCAGCAAAGGCTATCAACATTCCTATAGCCTCCATTCCAGCTATAGGTGCAAACGTCTCATCATAGTCAATGCCCTCTTCTTGATTGTTTTCCTGAACCACCAGTCTGGCCGTGTTCCTTGTGATATTTCCTTGTTCATCCAACTTGTTTCTAAACACCCATATGGAGACCTGGTTTGCACCCCTGCATTTGGATGAGAGATGATATTCTCAAGAGGATGTAAACTTTGATGCTTCCATGGTCTGATCTGTAAGTCCAGAGAAGATTCACCCGAGGAGTGACCCAAAGGAGCATGTTCAGTAGGTGTGGCTTCATTAGTCTGGTCAGCAGTTAGAGTAGTTCTTTCTTCTTCTTGTTCCTTATGATCACTATCAATTTCCCTATGGTTTTCAGATCCATCTTTATACTGAGGTTCAATTCCTTTGTATCTCCATCACTAGTGAATCCTATGTCATAATCTTCATACTGTAGACCTTTCTAAGCCAAATTATTATATTCATAAAGAATAATATGAATATTTTCTTCCACACACATGATTCTTTTATTAAAAACTTTATAGGCCTTACTATGTAGAGAGTAACCCAAGAAAATTCCCTCATCACTTCTGTCATCAAATTTATCTAGAGCTTCTTTCCATTGTTATGCACAAAATATTTGCACCCAAAGGCTCTCAGGTGAGTGATGTTGGGTTTTCTTCTAGAAGTAACTCATAGGGAGTTTTCTCAAGAATGGGTCTGACCATGCATCTATTTAGCAGGTAGCAAGCAATATTGATTGTCTCAGCGCAGAAACTCTTAGGCAATTCATTAGCAATCAACTTGGTCCTCCCTATGTCTTATAAGGATCTATTCATTCTTTCTACAACCCCATTTTGTTATGGAGTTCTAGGTGCAGAGAAATTATGGTCAATACCACGTAAGCCACATAACTCAATGAATTTTGAATTTTCAAATTCAGTTCCATGGTCAGTTCTTATACTAAATACATTGTGCCCTAGCTTTTGTTGAATCATTCTGATAAATACACAGAAAACATCAAAGGTTTCATCTTTGGATCCCAAAAACCAAGTCCATGTATACCTGGAGAAGTCATCAACAATCACAAACACATACCTCTTACCTCCTATGTTCCTTATTCTCATTGGTCCACATAGGTCCATGTAAAGGAGTTATAGAGGTTTAGAAGTACTTACAAACTTTTTAGATTTAAAGAATGACCTTACATATTTCCCTCTAACACAGGCATCACACACCTTTTCAGAGCTGAACTCAACTTTAGGTAGCCCAAGGACCAAGTCCTTTGCTGCCAACTTGTTGAGTTGAGAGAGACTGACATGTCCCAGTCTTTTATGCCATAGCAGTGGATCCTCTTCCACTACACTCAAGCATGTGTTCTCACTCTGGGGAAGTGACATAATCGATATCTTGTAGACATTGTTATGTCTTAACACAATTTCATCAGTATCAAGCTTAGTGATAGTCTGAATTTTGAAATTGAATTTTACCTCATTTCCTTTGTCGCACATTTGAGAGATGCTAAGAAGATTGTGTTTAAGACCTACCACATAATATAAATCTTCTATAACATGAGAGAGTGACTTACCAACCATGCCAATACCTGTTATCTGGCCCTTTTTCCCATTTCCAAATGACACACTCCCTCCTTGGAAGGCTGTCGGTGAGAGGAAGTTTTTCTTTTCTCCAGTCATATGTCTTGAGCATCCACTGTCTATATATCAGTCCTAATTGTTTCCTCTCACCTTAGCATGCTCAAATATTCACAAGTTAGTTTTCGGTACCCAGACAAGCTTGGGTCCCTTATTGTTTGAAAAAGGATGAATCACATCCCTTCTTGCCCAGAAGGGGAGAAGATTAGAAGTTATTTTCTTGTTAACCTTAATCCACTTAGTATGGACAAGAGGATTAACTTTTGGCTCCTCTTCCTTCTTCACATTTTTAGCAATACCAAAGGTGCTTCTAAATTGAGAATGAATTAAGTTAGGACAAGTGTCTCTAAAGTGTCATGCTCTTCCACAATGATGCACATGTTATTATTAGAAATTCCTTCATACTTTGGGTCAAACTTAGGGACAGGTTTTCTGTAGCCAATTCTAAATTTGTTAGAGCTACAGTCTAGAGAGTTCTTAATCCGCCTTTTCTAGGTTTTCCTGCAGGACTTTATTTCTACATTCAGCATCACAGAGATTAACAGGAGACTTCTCATTCTTTGAAGTAAGCTCAAGGACCTGGTTCTTAAGGTCTTTGACCTGTTTCTCTAAACTAGCTTTGTCAGATTCAAGCTCTTTGATATCAAGTTTGACACAAGAAAGGTTGCTTATTAGCTTATCATTTCCAGTTGTCATTTTATCTGTTTCATTCATTAAGGTCACAATTATGGCCATTGTTTGTTTTTTAGACATAACATGAATGTTCTCTCTCAAGTTAGATATACTTACCTAATTTGCTTCATCTTCAGTTTCTGAATCACTCATGGCCATCATCCCTATCACTTCTTCCTCTGTTTTGGATTCTTCAATCGCTATCAAGGCCACTTCGATGTTTTCTTTTACAAAGTTAGTTTCCAAGGTCCTCCATATATCATGAGCACAGATGCAAGAGGACACTCTAAGGAATGTGTTTCTAGACAAGCTTCTGTAGAGCAGGCCCTTTGCTTTAACATTTTTTTGAACTAGCTCGCGATCTTCCTCATCGTATTCCTCTTCTCTTTTGTTGCACTTGGCACCTTCACTATCCATTTTGGTTGGGAGAATTGGTCCATGACTGACAATTACCCATAGGTCAAAGTCAGTAGCCTGAAGAAATGTGTCTATACGCAGCTTCCATTTATCATAGTGGTGTTCATCAAATAGAGGAGGTCTTCCAATGTGCATTCCAAGTTGTACTGGGGGTTCTATATCCACAACATGGTGTTCATCAACCACAACATAGAGACTTATAGTCTCATCCTCCTTTTCTTCCTGTTGATCACTTCCACCGTCCTCATATGCTGCCAAGAAGGCCTGCTTCATTGCTTCAAGAAATACTTTGCCTAGGATTTTTCCTTTATTGGAACCTTTTCTCTCATCTTCTACCGTTTCTCTTTTTCAGCTAATCTTTCCTCCGCTCAATTTCCCATATCGGGTAGTCCTTGACTATGTGATCTAGCTTTCCGCACTTGTAGCACCCATGATAGTTAGCTTTATCGATCTGCTTGGGCTTATTACTGGTATTTCTCTTGGATGCACTTTTGGAATTCTTCAAGAACCTCCTAAACTTGGGAAACATTGCTAAATCAGGATCATCATAGTCAGATTCATTATCATCAGACGCTTTAAGAACCAAGGCCTTATCCTTCTTTTGTTCTTCCTTGCACAGTTCTATCTTTCTCATTTCATGTGTTTTTAAGTTTCCAACCAACTCATCAAGTGAGATTTTGTCCAATTCCTTGGCTTCCTGGATTGCAATGACTTTTGATTCCCATGAAGCTGGAAGGATTCTTAGAACTTTGCTAACCAACTCTTCTGAGGTAAACACATTTCCAAGTGATTTCAGTTCATTAGTTATTGTAGTGAACCTAGTCATCATATCTTGGATGGGCTCAGACTCCTTCATGGATAAGAGCTCATAGTTTTTCACGAGTAGCTCTATCATTGATCTCTTTACTTGGTTTGTTCTTTGATGAGCAGTTAGGAGTGCATCCCATATCTGCTTCGCATTAGAGCACACAGAAATTCTATTGTACTCATCATGACCAAGTCCACAGATAAGGATTTTCTTAGCCTTTGCATTCTTCTCCATCATTCTGAAATCTACTGCCACAAAGTCGAAGGGATCCTTAGGAACTGTTTCATTTTGTGCATTTTGTTAAGCAGGAATCAAAGGACCTTGCTTTATTATGGTCCATAGTTCATAGTCTTCAGCTGTCAGGAAGTCTTCCATGCTTGCTTTCCACCAACTGTAATATTTTTCATTGAACAGGGGTGGCCTGGTAGTTGATTGTCCTTCATTAATTCCGGGTGGAGCACTCATCTTGCTTCCAATATCTCTCTAGGTGTTAGCTATGTAAATGAAAGAACTCGCTCTGATACCAATTGTTAGTTTGAGTGCCCGTATGGATTACTAAAGAACTTGGTTCTTTACTGTGTTCCTTAAGCGTAAAGTAAATAAGCAATAAAACGAACACTGTAATTTTTACGTGAAAAATCGCTCGGCTCAAAATGTGCAAAAATCACGTCCTACCACGTAGAATTTTCAACTCCAACTCCACTAGAACAATGAGCCAAAATATATCAATTACAAGAGTGCAATTAAATACTCTCCAGTACTCCTACTACTCCTATGTGATTCACAAGTTACTCTAACTTGTAAAGCAAAACACTCACTCCAACTCACTAATTGTTTCTGACACTTGATTACAACTCAATTTCCTAAAACACATTCATTAGACCGACTCGGGAAGAATACAATGCAAGTACTCGACTCGAGTAAACGACTTATGACTCAATAGTTAGTGTGTAAAAGGATAGTTCAGAAGTCCAAAGTCGATCATATTTAAACGCTTCAACTTGAGATCTTCTAGGAGTCCTATTCATAGTCAGCTTCCTCTTTGATAGGACTCCTACTGTTCCAAGGATTCCACAAGCTTTGGGACTTTTGTCTCCGACTGAATTATTCGTATCATCTTGAGCAATGACCATTATCACATATAGCAGCCTTCTTCTACCAAACTCGGACCTGGGTAACTTTGAGATAAAGCTACTGTCTTGTACAGACGTACAAGTATCAACATGAGGAGCTGGTCCTTTCTCCTTAGGAGCTAGTTCTTCAGAACAATTAAGCAGCTACGTTGAGGACCTGGTTCTTTGAACATTTAGTCATACTTTGTTAATCATCAAAACATCAATACTCAACAAAGGGTAAAAAAGAAGTGCGACAGTTCGCTAAGGTCCTTCATGCTTTTAATATAGTATAGATATAGATATTTATTTGGATTGGGTGTTGTTGAAAAAAATTGAGAACATCCTGTGAATATTATATCTACATTTTGAGTATGTTTAGTGAAGATAAGAGTTGTTTTTGGCTGGATTTTCAGATCGAAAATCAAAGAGAAAAAAGAACACACAACATACAAAATTATATTAAAAGTTGTATTACTGTTATATGAAAATTATATTTAAATTGTATTTTGTTGTAGTTATATTTTCTTTTATATGAATGTTGTATGAAAGTAGTAAATATATTGTAAATAAATTGTATACTGTATGAATAGTTATATAAAATTGGTATCTAAGTTATAAATACTCTCTCTTAAAGGTGTGTATATATATCAGAATTGTATTATAGTAGTGAAAAATTTGTATGAAAATTATATTTCATTTATATTCAGTTGTAGTTGTATTTATTTTGTTTGAATATTGTAAATAACATGTATAATGTATTAATAGTTTTACGAAATTTATATTTAAATTGTATGTTGTTGTAGATGTATTAAATTTGTATGACAATTATACTGGTAACTCACTGCCGGTAGTGATGAGGGCGAGCTAGAAAAGTTTTCCAACGAGAGCGAAGAAGAGAGACAGAAAAGGGTTGCCGGCGTGGAGATAATTTCTTTCGATTTTTGAAGCTGATTTCTCTCCGATTTGTTCGATTTTCTGAATCAGCTCGAATTGGTGTTCACGTTTAACAACTTGTGAATAAATTGATGAGTTTATTACTTGTATAGATGGGAATATGGGATGAATTTGTGATTGAAATTGGAAGAGAGATATGTATTTGTGACTTTTGATTTACGTTTATTGTTGCGATTATCGGAACAGGCGATGAATTTGGGAGAGAATATTGTACAGAGCTGTAGGTGGAGTGTATACATATCTTTTTGTAGCTGAAGAAAACGTAAAATTGGAAGAGAATATCTCTTTACACGATCAATGTGTATGTTGTATCACCGGTAAACTCATTTTTATTTTGTCACTGAAATAACTGGTCATAATTCATAAATTTTAAAGTTTATGAGGAAATTGGACATAGATGGAAACGAAAAGAAGATACATATTGAATTCAATTAGATGGAAACGAAAAGAAGATACATATTGAATTCAATGGGTTCCCATAGGTGAACTGAAAATTCAAATATGAAATATTCATTCTTTATTTTTTAAAATGAGCACATTGTATTATACTTTTAAACTATGAGTTTCAAAATTTAATTGTAACACCCCAAATTTTAGACATAGGCTCATATTGACAAAACACAAGAAAGATACTGAGTATATAAGTTAATAAGCCTTATACCTTAGTGACGCGTTTTAAACCCGTGAGGGTTTAGGTTCAGAACGGACAATATCACTAGTGGGTTGGCCTATTACAGATGGTATCAGAGTCACTTTTGTATCAGCCTTGCCGATAGTGAATTAGAATTCAACTGAATTTGGGCAAATCTCGGTTAGGCGGGGCAAACATTAGTGCTGAGTTTAGGCGAATCACATGTGGTGGGGCAAAGCTCAATGAGGACGACATTAGTACATAAGAGGGGGTGTATGTAACGCCCCAGACTTTAGATAGAATCCCACATCGGCAAAAACACAAGAGGGATGCTGGGTATAACAAGTATTAGACATTAATGACGTTCTTTGTACCCGTGAGGGCTTAGGCCCAAAGCGGACAATATTACTAGCGAACTGGGCAATCCTGCACATATTTATAATTTAGTAATTTTTAATATATATTTATATTTTATGTTAAAGTAATGAATTTAATTGATCCATTAAAACCATATTGCATCCTCCTTGCACACATACATGTATACGGTCTAGGACGGTGCAATAGAATACGTAGCGTAAAGCCGCAATGGAAGAAACCTCAAATTTATTTAACAAAGTCAAAGTTATAAATAAAATTGATTAAAGTTAAAGTGAATTAACAAAATTAAAAGGTAAGAAGTAACAACAATTTTGTCTACAACATTTAACCCTAACTACATCAATCATATTTTCATCAAAAAGTTTAAACTTTCAAAATATATATGATAGGTAAAAATATTTGACAACAAATGATTAAATGAGTAATTTAATTTGAGGCCGTAATTTTTGGGGGCCTAAAGCTTTTTTAATTGTCTTTCTTGTCTTTACCTAGCACATGTCTCTCGTCTCCCTCTACAAACCCGATAATTCAAGTTAATTTACTCGTATTCGGAGTTAATTTCTCAAATGATCACTTATTATATTTATAAATATAAAGTTACAAAATTAATTTTTGTCATTATAAAATTATCCAATGCTACTTACCCACTTTTTTTTCCGGAAACTTACACAAATGTCCCAAATAAGTCTCGATTTACCAATCTCTAGAACTTACCAAAACTAGCCAAACACATATAAATATTGAAAAACCAAATAAATAAGGTTCTTTCTCTCAAAGAATCACATGCAAAAATCTCCTTCCATATTTTAAGCGTAATTAGCAACATTAGATGCAAGATAAAAAGAAAATTTCATGGATAAGGTGACAAATAAGGCGATGAAATACAAAAAAAACATATACAATATTTCAAAAATCTAAGCAAAAAAGGAACTTTTTCAATGGTTATAGTTGAAATTTATTGAAAACATATAGATAAGTCAATATACAAAATTTGAGGAAGATTGGAGGTGTTTTGGACTGGTTTTGATCAAAATTCGTAATTAAATCGAGTTCAAAAAATTCTTCTGCGACACATGTATCAAATATGTATCACGCATGTATCTACACACAGGTATACATGGATATACATGTGATACACAATTGATATAAATATGATACATATGTGATACACACTGTAATACACATATCATTTTTTTATTGCTCAGTTTTTACTTCGAATTCTCAATTCAAACAACCTCAAAACTTCACCAAATCATCCCAAAACAGTGATCCAAACTTCTTAAGATTTACCCAGTCTATTCTAATAACACCCACTCAAAAGAAAGCAAAAAATTGGCCTTTATTTTGTTACAAATAGCTAATTGGCTAATATTAGTAATAGACTACTTATAAATGGATATAGCTAGTAGTTTCCCTTTTTTCCCACTATTAGTCTTTCCGAGTTTTACAAGTTTTAGTTAGTTCCACACTATTTCTACTTTCGTTAACCAGCATTTATAATTAACTGATCGTTTTAATTATACAAATACACTGTGCTTCTATATAAAGTCCAGATACTGTCACGATCCGGATTTTCCATCGTTGGGACCGTGATGGCGTCTAATATCGCACTCGCTAGGCAAGCAACGTTGGAGTTCTATTCACCTTTTTCCTTCACATTTTACAAGTTAAAATTTAACAAAAACTAAATCAAACTGAAATAAAGGCGAAAGTACATAATTAACTGATTATCTATATACTATTAACAATACAGAAACCTTTACCACCCAGAAACAGGTGTCACAATCCACGAACATACTACGAATTACTACAAATACTGGTCTGAAAGAAATTATATCTGTTTCGAAAGAAAAGAAAACAGGAAAATAGAAACATAGGAGGGGACGCCAGCAGGACTACCTTGGGTCTCCTAGACGAAGTATCTACAACCGATCTCTCGATCAGCCACTACCAGCTCCAAAATCTTCGCAGAAAGTGCAGAGTGCAGTATCAGTACAACCGACCCCATGTACTGGTAAGTGCCGAGCCTAAACTCGACGAGGTAGTGATGAGGCTACGGCGGGGCATTTACAATATAACCAGCATACAATATATAATAAAGCAAAAAGGAAATACGGAACGAGATGGAACAGTAACTTGCAGCAAAAATAAATACGGAACCCAATTATCTTGCCAGTACTCAGCTACAACCAATCCTTAAGAGAGTTACAATACTACAGAAATAAATAACGGCAGCTGAAGAATACATAAACAACAAAATGATGCGGCGCATCACGATCCCACCATATAATCAGTAACAATATAAACATTCACCCTTATTACTCCTGTTGCGGCGTGCAACCCGATCCCACCAGTCCACCTATATTACTCCTCAATATATCACCTTTATTCCTCCTATTGCGGCGTGCAACCCGATCCCACCATTCCACCTTTATTACTCCTGTTGCGGCGCACAACCCGATCCCACCAGATAATCACATTTCACCCTGATTCCTCCTCAATATATCACCCTTATTCCTCCTGTTGCGGCATGTAACTCGATCCCACTATATCAGTACCAATCACACAGTAAGAACAAGCATTTCACAATACAGCTCAAAACCCTCCACAATACTTATGCCTCAAACCAAAAAAAATAGAAGGCTACACATTTATGAAATTTCACTCAATTACTACTACTATGCAGCGGGACGAACCAAAATTTACCATGATACACCGATAAACCAACTTAAATCAATAATGTAACACAATGAAACTACTGAATAGTTACTACCTTCAATAAAGAAAACAACATCTAACAAGAAGCAATTAGACATGGAAGCACCAATAAGCATGTAGCAGTTAAGACAGGAAAATAATATATTAGGAACGGGGAAGGGAACGGGCTAGACAGATAATTTGGCGGCGCATAGGTACTCGTCACCTCACCTATACGCCACACACATGGATTTTCACATAGCAATTAAGTCGGGGATCCCAAATCGCTCAAGTCAAAGATTGACACACACTTCCCTCAATCCAATGGCCAACTCAAAGCTCAATTGCCTCTTTTCCTCTAGATTCCTCCTTCAATCTACTCGTATCTAGTCATAATTAACTTAATAACATCAATTATTGTGAACACCTAATTTTTGCACTATTTTAACACTTCCTAAAGTCACTAGTGTTTTATTATTTTAATTATTTTTCTCAGTTTTTTGTTTCGTTAATTGCATAATTTCTATAAGAAAATACCAAAAAATAGTTCTATTTTTTTGTTTTCTTTCATTTGTGCATTTTTAGGAATTAACTAATTGTTCAATTGGTGATTTAATCTAGTTAATTCATCATTTCAATAAGTTATTTAATTAATTTGTTTGTTTGTGTAAATTTAGTTTAATAAATAGGATTAAGGAAGAAATTGGGCCAAATTTGAAAGAGAAAGTGGCCAAGAGTGCAAGACAAGGGGCTGGCATGGGAGGATTTAAAACGACGTAGTTTCAAGACAAAACTACGTTATTTTGGTTAAGTAAATGACAATCCATCATGGCCATTCATTCTACCTTAACCTAATGGTCAAAATTTATCCCTAACTAAAATATAAAAAAAATCAGATTTTTGCCCTATTTCCAAACCCTAGAGACTTCTCCTTCACTCTCTCCTCTCTCTCACCCTCTCTTAAGCCGCCGCCGCTCCACCACTGCCACCACCGTGCGCCGCCGCCGGTGGTGGTCCAAACAACCTCAAATTATCATCATACACTCTCCTCAACCTCCTCTTTCCATATCTTCAAACCAAATCCTTCAAAACCCCATCAAACTCCACGAATTTTAGATCTAGGAAACCCTAGCCGCCACTTTTTCTATAAATTCGGGATGATTGAGCCCTTCTTTCCACCTAATTTTCACATAAATGGGTATAACTCGATGGGGGCTACTATTTGGCATTGGTTTCGTGCCGAAAACCCGGTGATCGGATTCCGGCAACCACCACTGACTGCCTAACACTGCCGCTGCCTCCAGCGCTCCTTCCCGTTCTCGCCTCCAATCGACTCAGACATGATTTTATTGTCGATTATACCGAAATCGAGATTCAGCTCACCGGATTTAGGATTTTGGTATCAATCAACAATAAAACCATGCCCCAGGTTGAATCACCACCATCGCTGCCATTGTTTCAGCGCTGCCTGTGTGCTCGAATTTTCGGTAAATGTTCAACCCGTCTCCCCTTTCCCGTCTCTGATTTTTAAGCGTGTACTTCGGATTTGGTTTTAAGGTTTAATCTTTGTTCATAATTTTGTTAGTAGTAATTATAGGTTAATTAAACTATGGTAATATTAGTTGCGAATCGCTTGTTAGTTCATATCATAAGAGCTCGTTGTTGATCGTTGTATGATAATTAAGCGATGCTCATCCAAATTGTGTTTTGCGAAATATTTTGTGGTTTCAGTTGTTCACTGTTAGTTTGTAGAGATCACATTGCTTCAATTTAGTTTGTTTGAATGCTCAATTTAGTTACAATCAAAGTCTTGTGGTTACTTTGTCTATTTCATGATTGGATTGGATTTGAGTATTTGAACTAGTGTTGTTAAAATCTGAAATTTAGATATTTTTGTCACAAACTAGGGTATTAGTAGCTTGCTTTTAGTAGGGTGGCTGAAGTGACTCTTTGGCTCCTGCCATAGCAGATTTCAGGCTGTCCTTTCACCTTTTGGACAGCCTTTAGCACACAAATTCAGCCTCTTTTGGACAGATTTTTGGTGAACCAAAATCTGTCCAAAAAGTTGCTTTTCTTTGCCTATTTAAGGGCTGCCCTTTCTTCATTATTGGGGGAGTCCATCACACATTGGTTGGACAGTTTACACTCTAAAAATATAATTTTGAGAGTGAAAAATCAGCAACTAAAGCACCCTTTAGTAAGCTGAAATGAGGAGTTGAACACTCTAACACACTTAGAGCACACATCTTTTTACACTCTAGAAAACACACAACATCAGAAATAGAGCAGCGAGAACCCCCAAGAAACACTTCTGGCAGCCAATCTTTATTTAAGAATTTTTTATAAAGTTTCTAAGTTCTTTCTTAGTTTAAAAGGTTTACTTTCTTGGGGTTCGGAGTTTGTTCTTTTTGAGTTATCTCACTGGTATCCCTCTGCTGGTTGGATGCTGTTATTGGCTGCATTATTGTTGTGATTAGTAGCTTGTGGAAAGTAGAGATCATTACTACGAGTTATGTGATTTTCCTGCCATCTAGGTATCTCTCTCAACTTGTAATATTGATTTTTTTTTTATCATGAATGAATGCTGAAATTTAGCCCCTACCCAATTGCCTTTAGTTACTTCACATGTATATTTCGTCTGTTGTACTTCTTTGTCTTGGGACTACGCTACTAGTATTTAGTTTCGTGTATGTTTACATGGTAATTATATATAGTAGTTTCAAACCTTTTTAAGTCTCAGGTACAACAAGAATAGTGTTTCCATGTTGTTTAGTACTAAAAGTGTTAGCGGAAGTTTTCATGTTTTGGTTCAAAACTTAAATTTCAGCAGTAGTTGCCTAACATGATTTTCTTGAGGTCCTTTCCCTGTTAGCCAGTCAATAGGCCGGTTGGATGATTTCAAATAAACCAACAGTAAGCTAAAACTTGTTTAGTAGAGTGCGAGGTGGCTATCGAGTTCAGGCTTTGAATATATAAAAGTTTCAGAGGCGGAGGTGGAGAGGTCATTTACATTTTCATTCAGTTCTTATCAATGAAGTCATTGAGTAATTGTCTGAATTTCGTGGACTAGTACTATGTTGCATTATTTGAGTTCTTTAAAGTTGAGCTCTTTAAAATAAGTATTTTTACCTGGCATATATCCAAGCTAAAGTTTCAGTATCAAGTAAGTCTTGGTGAATTCTTTTGGTTTAGTTTTATTTTGCTACTAACTTTAATGTCACATAGTGCTTTAGTTTTAGATCACGTGTCTTTAGCTCTAAGATTTGAATCTATTTGACTCGATGCTGACGGTCTAAAATTTGAAAGTTTGAGACATGTAATTCTAGTATAAAATTGTTAAAAGAAAGGGGTACAAGGAAAATGATTCCTACGATTTTGGTTCATGATTTGAAATGGTTGAAGTGTTTCTGAGTTGTTTCCTACCACTGTTGGGTAAAGTTAGTGCTTGTCATTATTTTTTTTATTTATTATATTTTCGTTATGCTAAAATAACCTTGTTGATAGATGGGCTGAGTTTGTTTCTTCTTTTTATTTTATTTTGATCGTTGTTCATTTTCCCTTTTTTTTTTCTTTTTTGTGTGAAAGTTCTGTTGAGCGATTTAACCACTCGCTTAAATTGAATTCGTGTATACTTTATTAGTATGGTGTCGCTCGATTAAATTTTGGATTTTGCTAATTGATCAATAGGTACCATTATTTATTAAAATTTAATTGGACCTAAGTAGTAGAGCCGACTTATTCTTACAATGTAATAGTCATAACCCAACGCCATAAAATCTAACAAGCACAACATGGCCTTATCTATAAATAAAAATAAAGTTGTCCCCTTCTTCCCCCCTTGAATAAAAGTCTAATTTTTCCTTTAAATAATTAAAATCACCTTTAATAATTAATTAGAGTAGGTGGCCAATGCCTGAAAAAGCTTATAAGCAAAAAATGACCCAAGCTTTCAAATGGTTCTACCAACTCCAATTATAATAAGATTTTCTTAATAATTAAAATAATTTAATTGCTTTCTTCATAATTATTTTAAACATTAGGCATTTTAGTAGGCGCGCTTTACCCTTTTTAATTCACAGACTCGCTTGCGTAGCGTGATGTTTAACATTTAATAAATTAATTCAATAATCTCATGCCATACCCATTTAGTTTTAGTTAATTTTTAATTTAATCAATCCTTTGCTAAAATCGCGGATTCGCTTGTGTGGCGCGATAGTTAACTTTTTTTTTAATAATCTTCAAGAGTTAATTTTCTCAAATATAGTAATTTCTCAAAAGTACTACAAATAGTTGATTGTCATAATTTTGGATTCGCTTGCGAGGCGAAATTATGATAAATTAATTAATTTTGTTATTCGATCACGCATTCTCTTGGCGTAGCGTGGTTATGACGACGTAGTTTATTCAAATTCATTTTTTTAATTTTGATAATCAAGAAATAAAAGCGGATAGGTAAAACATGAAAATCATATAAATCACAATTTGTCCAAAATTAATTCAAGACAAGTTTAAGTCAATAAAGCAACCGTGCTAGAACCACGGGACTCGGGGAATGCCATACACCTTCTCCCCTGTGACGACCCGACCCGTCGTCTCATGTGTTATTGCTCCGTTTTCCCCATTTCATGCTTCTTCATGTTTCGTTATCGGTATGTGGTGTGTTAGAGTTGTTTTGGATAAGAAAATGAGGCACTTAGTCTCTTTAAGGAAGGCCTGTTTTGAAAAATTCAACCGGATGTTGACTATTGAGTTAGAGGGCTCGGATGTGATTTCCGGTGATTCGGTTAGCTTCGGGGGATGATTTGTGACTTAGGAGAGTGATCGGAATTGAATTTGGAGGTCCGGTGTAGAATTAGGCTTGAATTGGCGAAGTTTGAATTTTGGCGAATTCCGGTTGATAGGTGAGATTTTGCTTCGGGGGTCGGAATGGAATTCCGAGAGTTGCAATAGTTTCGTTAGGTGATTTTGGATATGTCTGCAAATTTTCAGGTCATTTGGACGTTGTTTGGTCGGGTTTTTGATTGAATGCGCATTTCGGAAGTTTTGATGAAAACTAGGCTTGAATCCGATGTATTTTAATGGTTTTAGCATTTGTTTGACGTGTTTTGAGGATTGGAACAAGTTTAAATAAGGTTATAGGATGTGTTGGTGCTTTTGGTCGAGGTCCCGGGGGCCTCGGGGTGATTTCGGATGGTTAAACGGGAGTTGGAAGCATTTGTTGCAGGTCAGATTTTTCTGTCTTCTGGTATTTCCGCATCTGCGGAAAAGGAGCCGCAGAAGCGGTTTCGCAGATGCGGCGGAGAGATCGCAGAAGCGGGCAGGTGTGGCCCAGGGATTTTTCCGCATAAGCGGACGTGTAGGCGCTTCAGCGAGTCCGCATAAGCGGTTAATATACCGCAGAAGCGGTTAGAGGTAAACCGCATAAGCGGGTGTTTGGATCGCATAAGCGGTCCCAGGTGTTTTAAGTGAGACCGCATAAGCGGTCAATTTGTCGCATAAGCGGTACTGCGGGTGCGGTTAAAGGACCGCAGAAGCGGAAATCTGGACTGTGTTTAATGAACAGTGTTCACGAATTTCAGAAGTTAAGAAAACATTTTAGACTTCGGGAAGAGGCGATTTTGGGCGATTTGGAGAGGATTCGAAGGGGATTCCATCAGGTATGAATTTATAGACTCGAATAATGTTGTTATGGTGTAAAAGCAAGGATTTAAACACTGAAATTCAAGGAATTAAAGGGGTAAAAATGGAGGTTAGGGCTTGAAACCTAAGAAGGTTTGAATTGTTGATTTGAGGGGTCAAATGGACTCCGATTCTTGTGTATTTTATATGTACGGACTCGTGGCGAGACGAGGATCCCGGTGATGTGAATTTCGTAATTTTTCGAGAAGTGGGCCCGGGGCTTGGGTTTTACTAGTTTCGAGATTTTTGCTATATTTTGATTGTTTTCGATTGGGTATTGTTCCCTTGGCATAGTGTGATATATTCGCTCTGATTTTGGTTAGATTCGACGCACGTGGAGGCCGATTGGAGGGGCAAAGGCGTCGCGGGCTAGAGATTTCGCCGGTTCGAGGTGAGTAATACTTGTAAATGATATCCTGAGGGTTTGAAACCCCGGATTTGCACATCATATTGCTGTATTGAGGTGACTTGCACGCCGGACATGAGCGTGGGGTAGAGCACCGTTGGAGATTGTGACTTGGTCCGTCCCGGTTGTTGATTTTACTGCTTAATTGACTGAGACTTACTTGATGCTATCATGATTTGGGCTGATTGCCATGTGTTGGGCTTCATGCCGATTATTTGAATCCTTCGGGGATTTGTATCACTGTTTTGCCATTACTTTGCATATCATTTGATCTCGGTCCAGGGTTTTGATACGATTTTGCAAACTCAGCCATTTTTCCAAGATTTGAAAACTTAAACAATATTTTATTGATGTTTTTGAGCTAAGAACCATTATTTTAATGTTGCCCAAGTGGCTTATGTGCATTTCTGGACTGAGCAGGGATCGGGCTACGCGCCACAGCAGTGACTTGAAACAGTGGTAACAATGACACTGTATGATGTGACTTGAAACAGTGGTAACAATGACACTGTATGATGTAAATTGGTCAGGTAACAATGACTGACCGGTCAGGTAACATGTGATTGACGCCACGAGATGGCTTGATATTGCGCTTGGGCTGTAGGAGCCCCTCCGGAGTCTGTACACACCCCCAGTGAGCGCCGTCGACGTTAAATATATGGTTGGCTCGGACTGCACGCCGCAGTGGGTACCTGAGTGTACCGGTATTTGTATATGGTTGGCTCGGACTGCACGCCGCAGTGGGTACCTGAGTGTACCGGTCATATGCATTGCGTTGCACTCATGCATTGGTTCCTGTTTGTATTACGTGTCATGACATTCAGCACTCTTATTTCACTGGCATCCATGCTACTTCTTGTACTGTTTACCAGATACCCTGGTGTTATTTGTTAGTGGAGTGCTGTGCCCGAGGGGCTGACTTACGTACCGACTTGCACTATCTGTTTCGCATTCATTTGCTTAACTGCTGAAGAAGATATTTTCAAAAGAGGTTTGTAACTGAGCCCAGATAGATTTTCTAAAGGATTTCACGGTGAGATTCGTAAGTTGAAAATATAAAAGTTTATTACGTTCGATTTGAGGTACGATTCTTGTTTTGATGTTGTTATGTGTGATTTGAGGCCTCCGTAGGTCCGTTTTAGGTTATGGGATTTGTCAGTATGTTCAAGCGGGGTCCCAAGGGGCTAAGGCATGTTTCAGATTGTTTTCGGATCATTTTTCTTCATTTAAGCATTGCTAGTGTCTACTAATGACTGGTGCATCCAAACGTTCTTTGCGATCACAAATATAGGGATGCGATCACGTAGGGGAAAAATTGGAGTTGAGTATTTCTTTTTCGCATTCGCGAATGATAGTCCGCGTTCGCATAGGTTGCTTCAGATTGTGCATTGCGTTCTCGCAGGTANTGATGGAGTGCTCTTACGTGATTTCTTGCCTCTCAGTTATTATTTACTCTTATTACCACTGAGTTGGAAGTACTCACTTTACTCCCTGCACCTCGCGTGCAGTTGCAGGTATTGTTCACCCGGTAGCGGGTTATTAGCTGATTGAAGGTAGGGCTATTGTAGCTGAGCAAGGTGACCGCCAGCGTTCGCGGCACCGGATGTTGTCTTTTGATTTTCCAGAATTTTTCTTTATATATTATTATTGGCCCTGTAGTTGTGTTTAGGTTTCTTTAGATGCTCGTGACTTGTGACACCCCGGTCGGGTAGAAATTAACAAATTTTAAATGCCATTAAGTTGTATCTTCTATTTATTTATGTTTGATAATCGTTAATGAAAGGATTTGGGTTAGTTGGCTGGCCTTGTCTTCACGAGAGGCGCCATCACGACCAGGTTGGGAATTGGGTCGTGACAAGTTGGTATCAGAGCCTAGGTTACTAGGTCTCACAAGTCATGAGCAGGTTTAGTAGAGTCTCGCGGATCGGTATGGAGACGTCTGTATTTATCCTCGAGAGGCTGCAGAACCTTTAGGAAACCTTCCCATTCTTGGAATTCTTATCGTGCGTACTTGATTCAGCTTGAGATATAACTCTTGAAATTCCTTCCACACGTTTGTATGCGCACATGAGCGCTCAGTGTTATATGTGATGGCTTGTGATTTCCCGATCGAGGGGCGAGAGGTAATCTATGTGAGTATGGTGGGCTAGTCTGGAGGACTTGAGGCCGGATCTTTGCCTATGGCTTGAGCACTGAGGTGCTGATTTTGTGAGCAAGTGTTTTGAACTTATACGTTCAGTATTGTCCTTATTAGACGGAATGGCGGTTGGATATCCATGTGATGAGTATGTTAGTACTGCGAGATGTATCCATGTGATCTTGGTAGTGACGAAGGAGTCTGCTGAATAATAGATGAGCTGTTAAGTGCTCGATTCCTGTTGTGATTTGATGTGTAGTCCGAGTTATGGGCGCGTGAAGAATATTTTCGTGTCTCCTAGCTTGGGAGTGAAGTGCATTACGTGTGGCGGTATGAGTTCAGACTCAGGAAGACTAAATGACTGTGTTATGTGTATGTCGATGGAAGGTGTGCTGAAATACTAAATTGAGGTGAAGCAGGAGGGTTATCTCCTGCGGAGTGTTCTTAAGTGGCATGGTCCCTATGTGTATGCTAGAAAGATCTCATGTGTAATTGAACAGTACGTGTTGAAATTTGATAAATTCGGGCCGCTTAAGGGAGTGGACTCAACTGGTATGGGGATGAATGCGAGATTTGTAGAGGATTTCAGTGCTAGATTATCTGTGCTTTCACAAAACTTGTAGATGATTTGAGTTTAATCTCACTATGATATTGTGACATCATTAGAGTAAAAGTGTTATGGGTTATTCTAGACTATTGTGCTACAGATTATGTTGGAAAATGCCACCGGTTGTGTGGCGAGTTGCATCAGATTGTGTTCTAGCAAGTAGTTTGTATCCCAAAGACCAGCGGACGACTGGGAAGGGTTGCATTTCGTAATTTGGTCTTCGTGGCGGATGTCAGTACAGAGGTTTCTACCATTGATTCAGTTTCGGTATTGAGGGACTTTTCGGATGCGTTTCTTGTGGCCGGGCATGTCGCCGGATGAGATTGCGGATTTCGGTATTTATTTGGTGCCGGGCACTGTATCGTACGGCTCTGGCATGAGTTATAGTAGTGGAAGGAGCAGCTTCGGGCTTCTTGGTATTGAGTTCGTTGGCAGGCCAATGTGGCTACGTATTTAGCTTGAGTTAGCTTGGTTAGTCCCGAGTTGTATTGTTGAGGGATGGGTTGATTCGATCGTTCTTGAACTTGTTAGTGATCTGAGGAGATCTATGAGTTGCTTTTTCTGTGCTGTGAGACGTTATGATTTGTTGGATATGGGCACCTGTGGTGCGTTTTTATTGGGGATTCATAGAGGAAGTCAAGCGGGAAGAGTAATTGAGAGTTACTGGTAAATGGAGTATTGGTTGTAACCTTTCGGGTTGCGTGTCGTATGTTATTTGTTTCACCGTGAGTGTAATGAATTGCTTTGGTTTCAGACATCACATTGAACGTGGCTGTCGATTTTGAGCATAGCGACTTGAGGTGCTTCATGTGTAACAATGTTTGGATAGGATCGTGCATTGTAGCAAGGCTACGTGGAGTTATGACCCTTCGGGGTAGATTCAGGTATTCTATTTCTATGATGTGAGACGGGGTCTCAGCCTTGTGTTGTGATGGTACTGAGGAATTTGAGTTACAGCTCTTTCGTTTGAGTCATTTGTCATGATTTGAATATGTTCAGACCGTTTCTTGTTGGTGCGTGTATTATGCAAGTTGTGGCTTAGGCCTGTATTGAGGTGTCATATCACCAAAGTGAAGTGATGGATTCGAGGTGATCGTTGGAATCATTAATGAATACGAACAGATTTGATCTCAGCTTGTTAGAAGGGTAATCTCGAGGTTCGGCCTGGAAAAATCTGTTGTGGTATTAGTCAAAGGGAAGTGGCTTCATGAATGGTTGATCTGAGAAATGGTTTCGGTTTATCGCGTGTTTCATTTATCTTTGGCAGTATATGAAAGTGTTAGAATAAGACTTTAGCTAATAAGAGGTTTCCTACCGGTATTCGGGTGTTGTGGGCAACTGCGATGGATGGAAGTTATCGTTTTGAGTGTTTGGGTTATGTAGTATATCATATGATTTGACGGAGGTTGCAAGTATGGGTTATTACAGCTGGTTCGGGACTATTCAAAGTATAGGTGTGAGGTTTTGATCGTATTGATGGTTTCAGAAGTGAAAAGGTAGTTCTATGAATTATGGGCTAGACTGGATTGGGTAATTTTCAGCTATGTTGTGTTGTCGGACCTATATGAGATAGGGTGACGTGGGATTACCCCGGGTATATGCTTGGTAAAGTTATTCAACTGTTGGTTAGCTTCTAGGACAACTCTAGGTACGCTCGAGGACGAGCGTTGGTTTAAGTTGGGGAGGATGTGACGCCCGACCCGTCGTCTCATGTGTTATTGCTCCGTTTTCCCCATTTCATGCTTCTTCATGTTTCGTTATCGGTATGTGGTGTGTTAGAGTTGTTTTGGATTGGTTTTGGTAAGAAATGAGACACTTAGTCTCTTTAAGGAAAGCTTAAGTTGGAAAAGTCAACCGAATGTTGACTATTGAGTTAGAAGGCTCGGATGTGATTTCCGGTGATTCGGTTAGCTTCGGGGGATGATTTGTGACTT
>NW_017672489.1:139647-175727 GCF_001879085.1 Nicotiana attenuata
TTGTTGATTTTACTGCTTAATTGACTGAGACTTACTTGATGCTATCATGATTTGGGCTGATTGCCATGTGTTGGGCTTCGTGCCGATTATTTGAATCCTTCGGGGATTGGTATCACTGTTTTTGCATTACTTTGCATATCATTTGATCTCGGTCCAGGGTTTTGATACGATTTTGCAAACTCAGCCATTTTTCCAAGATTTGAAAACTTAAACAATATTTTTATTGACGTTTTTGAGCTAAGAACCATTATTTTAATATTGCCCAAGTGGCTTATGTGCATTTCTGGACTGAGCAGGGATCGGGCTGCGCGCCGCAGCAGTGACTTGAAACAGTGGTAACAATGACACTGTATGATGTGACTTGAAACAGTGGTAACAATGACACTGTATGATGTGACTTGAAATAGTGGTAACAATGACACTGTATGATGTAAATTGGTCAGGTAACAATGACTGACCTGTCAGGTAACAATGACTGACCAGGAATGTGATTGACGCCACGAGATGGCTTGATATTGCGCTTGGGCTGTAGGAGCCCCTCCGGAGTCTGTACACACCCCCAGTGAGTGCCGTCGACGTTAAATACATGGTTGGCTCGGACTGCACGCCGCAGTGGGTACCTGAGTGTACCGGTCATATGCATTGCATTGCATTCATGCATTGGTTCCTGTTTGTACTACGTGTCATGACATTTAGCACTCTCATATCATTGGCATCCATGTTATTGCTTGTACTGTTTACTAGACGTCCTGGTGTTAACTGTTTGTGGAGTGCTGTGCCCGAGGGGCTGTCTTATGTGCGGACTTGCACTATCTGATTTCGCATTCATTTGCTCGATTGTTGGAAAAAGATGTCTTCAAAAGAGGTTTTAAACTGAGTCAGATATTTTCTAAAGGATTTTCACGGTTTCATAGTTTTTCTGAGAGAGTTGTACTGTCCTATATAGCGTGATGGAGTGCTCTTACGTGATTTCTTGCCTCTCAGTTATTATTTACTCTTATTACCACTGAGTTGGAAGTACTCACTTTACTCCCTGCACCTCGCGTGCAGTTGCAGGTTTTGTTCACCCGGTAGCGGGTTATTAGCTGATTGAAGGTAGGGCTATTGTAGCTGAGCAAGGTGACCGCCAGCGTTCGCGGCACCGGATGTTGTCTTTTGATTTTTTTTCAGAATTTTTCTTTATATATTATTATTGGCCCTGTAGTTGTGTTCAGGTTTCTTTAGATGCTCGTGACTTGTGACACCCCGGTCGGGTAGAAATTAACAAATTTTAAATGCCATTAAGTTGTATCTTCTATTTATTTATGTTTGATAATCTTTAATGAAAGGATTTGGGTTAGTTGGCTGGCCTTGTCTTCACGAGAGGCGCCATCACGACCAGGTTGGGAATTGGGTCGTGACATCCCCGGTCAACAGAATTCCTTACCCGAACTTTATTTTCGCGGGCCGATAAAAATAGAGTCAGACCTTCTTTTGACTGGGGATTCAAATAAAAGGTGACTTGGAACACCCAAAAAATCAATTCCAAGTGGCGACTCTGAATAATAAAATAATCCCTACTCAAATTTGTCACTTCAATTGGAAAAACTCTTTAACCCCCAAATCCAAACACATACATATTCTTTTTGGGGGTGGGTGAAAAGGGGGTGTGACAGCTCTGGCGACTCTGTTGGGGACAACCAGAATTCGAGCTTGTACATGTTGACTTTTATTTGGATTTATTAATTTTGTATATACTGTGATTTATTTGGGCATAATGTGCTACTTGTTTGCTTTTTACCGCTTTGATATTTTTGAACTGTACATATAAATTGTTTTCTCACGCACCCCCTCTGAGTCTTCTTGAAATTAAATTGGGCATTTACTTGACATAGCCCGCTTTCTTTGAGATAGCCGAGGCGCTTGTCACCCGGTGAAGGATTTTAGTCACACATATTTTAGGCGGGGAGCAACACCAGTTAAGCCGGAAAGCAATGCTACCAGTACACTGACCCTCCTCGGCTTAAGTTATCCGCTCGAGTAAGCCAGTCTAGATACATTCTCCACTAGGATTTAAACCTAGAAAAACAAACCTCATGCCGGATACCCCTAGTAGGGTCGCTTTATTTGCATCACATATATTTGACTTAGCGAAGCTTGGCACGGGGGCCGGGTCCGTATAGGACAGGTATCCTCTTTGAGACCATCATGCTCACTTATGTGCTATTTGCTACATTATTTGGAAGGCTTGCTTGCATTGTTGACTGGCTTTAGAAAATTAGTTGAGCGGAATTAAAAAAAATATTCTCCTAGTTTAGTATAAATATTCTCCTAGTTTACTAAAATTTTGAGGTAGTCTGAAGTGAGGTGTAAAGATTAATTTTCTTAAAAATCAGAAAACAAATAGTCGGTTTCACCGAACTACGCAAGGTTTGATTCTCACCGGATGTGAGATACGTAGGCAACCTTTATCGGGTCCAGCCCCCAATTTTTCAAAAATTCAAAAAAAATTTCCTTTAATCTTTGATACATCAAATCCCGAGATTTGAAAAAAAAAAGAAAACAAAAAGAAAAAGATTTTGAATTCCAAAATATCTTCGTTCTTCTTCAGAAGTTTTCTTTCGGAAATTAAAAAGAAAACTCAGAATCCAAAATATTTTNACGCGAGAAGTGTCAGGCGGAGTTTTAAATTGCTAAAAGGCCAGGTATATGAAGCAAAGGTTGAGTAATCGATTAAGGGGATGAGCTCCGCCAAAGTGGGAGAGTGGCGGAGATGCGTATGGGCTTGCAGTGGAAGGACCACGTACCTTAAGAAGAGTTTGGAGTGATTTGATAACATTAGTGATTGACAACTGTAATAACCCATACCTGCAACCTCAAGTGAAATCATATGATATACCATATAATCCAAACACTCGAAACGGTAGCCTCTATTCACAGCAGTTGCCCACAACAACCAAATACCGGTAGAAAACCTATTATCAACTAAGGTCTTATTCCAACACTTTCATATACTGCCAGCGATAAATGAAACATGCTATAAGTCGTAACCCTTTCTCATATCAACCATCCATGAATCCGCTTCCCCTTTGACTAATACCACAACAGATTTTCGGGCTGAACCTCGATATTTTCTTCTAACAAGCTGAAACCAAATCTGTCCGTATTCATTAGTGACTCCAACGATCACCTCGAATCCAACACATCACTCTGGTGCTACGACACCTCAATACAGGCCTACGCCCCGACTTGCATAATACACGCACCAACAAGAAACGGTCTGAACATACTCAAATCATGACAATTGACTCAAACAAAAGAGCTGTACCTCAAGCTCATCAGTACCATCACAACACAAGGCTGAGACCCCGTCTCACATCATAGAAATAGAATGCCTGAAACGACCTCGAAAACTCCACGTAGCCTCGCTACGATGCGCGATCATATCCAAACACTGCTACACATGAAGCACCTCAATACACTGTGATCAAAATCCGACAGCTACACACAATTTGATGTCTGAAACCAAAGCAATTCATTACCCCCAATGGTGAAGCAAGTAATATACACCATTCAATCCTGAAAGGACACAACCGACGCGCTATTTGCCGAGCAACACCCAATACGGACTTTCCTCAGAAACCAGGAAGCAAGGTATATAAGGTAACATATGGAAAACTATTCTCAACATCACACTGTTGCGGCGTGCAACCCGATCCAGATAACATACCCGTGGCGGCGTGCCACGCGATCCACACAAATATCTCACATAGGGAGATGCACATCAAACCAAATTTGTTCATTATAACAAAATACCGAGTATCGGTCGTAAGCATACTGAGTGCATAATGGTATCTACATATAGCGTTGTAAGCTACAAAACTCAAACACAACTGAGGTCCCCCTTCAACTTCCACTATGAATCTCGATAGCACCGCACTATATGTGCCCACAGTCCGAAATCATAACGCCTCACAGCACAGAAAAAGAAACATCTCATAGATCTCCCCAGATCACTAACAAGTTCAATAACGATCGAATCCACCTGTCCCTCAACAATACAACTCAAGACTAACCAAGCTAACTCAAGTTAAATACGTAGCCACATTGGCCTGCCAACAAACTCAATACCAAGAAGCCTGAAGCTGCTCCTTCCACTACTATAACTCCTGCCAGAGCCGTACGATACGGTGCCCGGCACCAAATAAATACTGAAATCCACAATCTCACCCGGCGACATGCCCGGCCACAAGAAACGCATTCGAAAAGTCCCTCAATACCGGAACTGAATCAATGGTAGAAACCTATGCACTGACATCCGTCACGAAGACCCAATTACGAAACGTAATCCTTCCCAGCCGTCCGCTGGTCTTTGGGATACAAACTACTTTGCTAGATCACAATCCGATGCGCCTCGCCACGCAACCTGTGGCATTTTTTTTTTCCGACATAGCCCGTAGCACAATAGTCTAGAATAACCCAACACTAAGACAACCAGTCTACAATCCAATATCATATCCAAAATCTGGCATACCAAGTAAGGAAAGATCCACTCGAACCTCTAATTCGCAATAATCGCTAACGGTACCAATACACACGATTTACAACAACTGCATAGCCGGAACACGAGAACTCCTAGTCTCCAACTCCATGTAGCACACAAATCACTATAGCTGATCCCAAATTGCGTTGTACGAATACATATCACATATACCATACCACACTAGTATAACACGAGAACTCCATCTCCCTTCCTAACCACAAACATCTACGTACTCCACTAGTCAAGAACTCTCCATCGATCCTATCAAGAAGAGAAATCATTACACATTCCATGCTTCGCATGCCCATAGGCAATTTATACGTCTCTAAACTACGGTAAAACTTATCAAGAACTCTCCCCCAATTCCATTGCACAAGCTAAACTACCAGGACTGAATCCTTCTCCCCGAACCAAGCTAAGCAAGCTGTCAGAACTCAAGAGCCTTGCTGCACAATACCTGTAAAAGCCCATTACCTCGAACACATACGAAGAATTAATCACATCCTTACCATACCGATTCGGTCTACTATCAAGCTATTCCATCTATCTAATTTCCATTTTTGATTCATCATCCACTTGATATTTCTCCCTCGCTGTAGCATCACAATGCCTCAATCCAAGCTTACCACACGAGACTCGAACATAAGACCACACTGTCTAAGACCCATAGGCCACTGAATACTCTCTCAATTGTTTCCCAGAAATACCACATTCCGGAATACTTCACTCTGAGAACTTTCTGCGAATCTAAATTCGCTTCCTTTACTTTCCAGGTATCGACACATAGGATCCCATGATCAACATAAAAATACCACAAGTCTTGACATTTTCTATTGAAAACACTGTCTTTAGTCACATACACAGCCTTAAAACACCTGAGTGTTACATGTAGATTCTTGAACACATTAAAACCTTTCTCGAGAGTCATTCACTCTTATTCATCTGCAATTTACCTGATTTAACGAACAGAACCACTCGTGCTTTATTGGCACTCTGATACCGTAAAATGAGACCCGCATCCCAATACAACCAAGCAACTTCCTGCTCTATGTACCGAGCATTCTTCACCAATAACGACTCTAGACATTCCGTAATTCTCATACTCTATGGAACATAATATAACCTTTGTCGAAATTTTTGCTTCGCTCATGCCATCCTCGGCTCAATTTCTGCAACTAGAACTGATTTGCCAGCATATCTCGAAACGGAACCAACATAGCACATAACCGTGCGATCAGCTAATCAACAGCAACCTCCCCAACTTGGCTCAAAGCCATATATCAAGACACACTCGATAACCCATAATACTTTTACTCTAATGAAGTCACAATATCATAGTGAGATTAAACTCAAATCATCTACAAGTTTTGTGAAAGCACAGATCATCTAGCACTGAAATCCTCTACAAATCTCGCATTCTTCCCCATACCAGTTGAGTCCACTCCCTTGAGCGACCCGAATTTATCAAATTTCAACACGTACTCTTCAATTAAATATGAGATCTTTCTAGCATACACATAGGGACCATGCCACTTAAGAACACTCCGCAGGAGATAGCCCACCTGCTTCACCTCAATTTAGTATTTCAGCACACCTTCCATCGACATACACATAACACAGTCATTTAGTCTTCCTGAGTCTGAACTCATACCGCCACACGTAATGCACTTCACTCCCCAGCTAGGAGACACGAAAATATTCTTCAAGCGCCCATAACTCGGACTACACATCAAATCACAACAGGAATCGAACACTTAACAGCTCATCTATTATTCAGCAGACTCCTTCGTCACTACCAAGATCACATGGATACATCTCGCAGTACTAACATACTCATCACATGGATATCCAACCGCCATTCCGGCTAATAAGGACAATACTGAACATATAAGTTCAAAACACTTGCTCACACAATCAGCACCTCAGTGCTTAAGCCATAGGCAAAGATCCGGCCTCAAGTCCTCCAGACTGGCCCAACATCAAACTCACGGAGATTACATCTCGCCCCTTGATCGGGGAATCACTAGCCATCAAGGCACATACAGAACTGAGCGCTCGCGTGCGCATACAGACGTGTGGAAGGAATTTCAAGAGTTATATCTCAAGCTGAATCAAGTACGCACGATAAGAATTCCAAGAAAGTGAAGTTTTCCTAAAGGTTCTGCAGCCTCTCGAGGATAAATACAGACGTCTCCATACCGATCCGCGAGACTCTACTAAACCTGCTCATGACTTGTGAGACCTAGTAACCTAGGCTCCGATACTAACTTGTCACGACCCAATTTCCAAACCCGGTCGTGATGGCGCCTCTCGTGAAGACAAGGCCAACCAACTAACCCAAATCGTCTCTTTAACATTTATTAAACATAAACGAATAGGTGAATATAGCTTAACGACAATAATAACCAGTATGTACAACCCAACACAACCTGAACACAACTATAGGGCCAATAATAATATATAAGGAAAAATCCTTAAAATCAAAAGACAACATCCAGTGCCGGGAATGCTGGCGGTCACCTTACTCAGCTACAATAGCCATACCTTCAATCAGCTAATAACCCGTTACCCGGTGAACAATACCTGCAACTGCACGCGAGGTGCAGGGAGTAAAGTGAGTACTTCCAACTCAGTGAGTAATAAGAGTAAATAATAACTGAGAGGCAAAAAATCACGTAAGAGCAATCCATCATGCTATATAGGACAGTACCACTCTTTGAGAAAACAGTAAAACCGTGAAAATCCTTTAGAAAATATCTAGCTCAGTTTAAAACCTCTTTTGAAAACATCTTTTTCCAACAGTCAAGCAAATGAATGCGTAATTAGATAGTGCAAGTCCGCACATAAGTCAGCCCCTCGGGCACAGCACTCCACAAACAATTAACACCAGGGCATCTGGTAAGCAGTACAAGAAGTAGCATGGATGCCAATGATATGAGAGTGCTGAATGTCATGACACGTAGTACAAACAGGAACCAATGCATGAATGCAATGCAATGCATATGACCGCTGCGGCGTGCAACCCGATCCATCTGGGTACCCGCGCTCACTGTGGGGGTTCAGACTCCGGAGGGGCTCCTACAGCCCAAGCGCAATATCAATATCACACCGCTGCGGCGCGCAGCCCGATCCATCCTCAGTCCAGAAATGCACATAAGCCCCTTGGGCAATAGTAAAATAACAGTCTCAACTCAAAACGTCAGTAAAATATCATTTAGGTTTTCAAATCTTAGAAAGATAGCTGAGTTTGCGAAACAGTATTTTAAACCTTGGACTGTGATAAAATAATATGCAAAGTAATGCAAAAACAGTGATATCAATCCCTGAAGGATTCAAACAATCGGCACGAAGCCCAAATATAGCAATCAAACCAAATAATGATGATAACAAGTAGTTTCAGTCAATTACGCAATAAAACCAACAACCGGGACGGACTAAATCCCAAACGGTGCTTTACCCCACGCTCATACCTGGCGTGCAAGTCACCACAATACAGCACTATGATGTGCAAATCCGGGGTTTCAAACCCTCAGGATATCATTTACAAGTATTACTCACCTCGGACCGGTGAAATCCCTAGCTCGCGATTCCTTTGCCCCTCAATCGGCCTCCACGCGCGTCGAATCTAACCAAAACCAGAGCGAATACATCACAATATGCTATGGGAACAATACCCAATCGAAAACAATCGAAAATTAGCAAGAATCTCGAAACTAGCAAAACCAGAGCCCCGGGCCCGCTTCTCGAAAAATTACGAAATTCACATCACCGGATTCCTCGTCTTGCCACGAGTCCATACATATAAAATTTACCAAAATCGGAGTTCGTTTGACCCTCCAAATTCCATTTTTACATCATAATTTTCTCAAACCCTAACTTCCATTTTTAACCTTTAATTCCTTGGATTTTCAGTGTTAATCCATGATTTTACACCATAATATCATAATCTAAGTCTAAGAATCCATACCTGATGATAGCCCTCGAAACCCTCTTCAAAAATCGCCCAAAATCTCCTTCATCCGAAGTCCAAAATGTTTCTTCTCTTTCAAAATCGTGAAAACACTGTTCACTTAAACTCAGCCAGGTTTCGCTTCTGCGGTTGGGATACCGCACCTGCGGCTCCCGCTTTTGCGCAAAATAACCGCTTCTGCGCTCTAACTTAAAATCCTCAGGACTGCTTCTGTGGTCACCACCCGCTCCTGTGATGTCCGCTTTTGCGGACTGCCTTCCGCTTCTGTGGAAATTGCCAAGCCCTCAAGGAACGCTTCTGCGATCACAGCTCCGCTTAAGCGGCTCCGCTTCTGCGGTCCAAGACCCGCAGAAGCGAGAATAGTAGAAACAGCATGCCTTCAGCTGTATGAAATTCCAAAAACTCCCCGTTAGCCATCCGAAATCATCCCGAGGCTCCCCCGGGACCTCAACCAAAAAGCACCAACATGACTTAAAACATTATCCAAACTTATTCCAATCATCAAAACACATCAAACAACACTAAAATTATCGATTCTCATCGGATTCAAGCCTAAGTTCTTTAAAAACTTCCGAAACTCGCATTCGATCAAAAACCCAACCAAGCGACGTCCGACTGACCTGAAAATTTGCAGACATATCCAAAATCACCTAACGAAGCTACTGCAACTCTCGGAATTCCATTCCGACCCTCGGATCAAAATCTCACATATCAACCGGATTTCGCCAAAATGCTAACTTCGCCAATTCAAGCCTAATTCTACACCGGACCTCCAAAACCAATTCAGATCACGCTCCCAAGTCACAAATCATCTCCCGAAGCTAACTGGATCATCGGAAATCACATCCGAACCTTCGAACTCATAAGTCAACGTCTGGTTGACTTTTCCAATTTAAGCCTTCCTTAAAGAGACTAAGTGTCCCATTTCCTATCCAAACCAATTCAATTCAACTCTAACTCACTCGTTGCTGATAATGAAACATGAAGAAGCAATAAATGAGGAAAACAGGGCGGTAATACCTGATACGACGGGTCGGGTCATTACAACAACGTAGAACAATGTCAAGTTGCTCGCACAAAAAGGCGAAAACAAAGAAGAGATAATGAATGGAAATGAGAGAGTCTTATTGGTGAAAACCCTCATGGGCACTATAAGGCGATGGTAAGTAGAGATAAATAAATGAGAGAGGCCGGTTGGTGAAAACCTTTCAGGGCACCACTGGTCGAAGGTGAGCTGTGATTTGATGCAAATTATCGGCACAAAGAGTCCAACTTCAAAGACGAAAAGGAACAACAAGAAGAAAGGGTAGATTGATTGGATAGATTCGGCCGCTCAGTCCAAAATGCATATCATGATCATTAAAGTTGGCTACCATATTCAAAGGAGCCCCTTTTTTCTTTCTCTCCCCGTAAAGTGGCATTTTCAGTTAAATACTATTCCTTCTCACTTTTACATCGCGTCATTTTGTCCATTTGCATATTTATTTTTGAGTCAGTCTTTGTTAAAACAACCGAGAAATAACTTCAACATCTGTTACCAGCTTTCCAATTGTATAAAGCGAGTTCTATCCTGGCACATCGAAGAGGACATATCGAGGAAGCAATATGCACAATAAGCTTGTTGAAGCTAAACGAGATCTGAGGGTTCATGCCAACAGAAGTTTCAAAATTTTGCTGGTCTATTTGTTTAGAAGCCAATAAAGATAGGGCCACAAAATTGGTCATTGTTTCCTAGAAGTGCAAAATAAAGGATGTGGGGCATACACGGCATTGACAAAGGCACGAATCCAACTGTGATTTCCTCTGATAAGCCGAACAAAGTGTTTTGAAGACATCGAAAAGGTTGCTAAGCAAGACTTGCTTCATGGGCAAAGTTGATAGCACCCCAGACACAAACTAATATCGGGTGCAAATAACCAAGTTTGATTTTTAAAGGAAAAAACTGCCAAAGTGAAGACTTGCTTTATTGACAAGGTTTAGCAACACCTTAGACACCCGGTTATGAAACCGCCGGAGGCAACAGTAGAAAGCCGAAGTTTCTAGAACACGGTACAGAGCCTCCTAGCTGTTTGGTACCATACTTGCAAATCAGTTCTCTAACAACGAGGTGGCCGCAGATTCAAACTGCTCAAGGCATTCAAGGCCACAAACCGACCACCATTGTTAAACTCACAAATCTTTCTTTGTTTGAATCAGGAAACAAAGCAGTGTAGAATTGAAGTTCTCAAAGGATGAATTGTCACCAAAGGTAAGTTCTTCAAACTCTCTGCTTTTTCTTTCTAGATATGCCTATAATCACATAATCAACCACTACATTTTCCAGCATAAGGTACATCAATCCTTAGTTGAGGTTCCATTTTGAAATAGGGCACACCACTCCCTAACCGCATGTTTAGTATAGGGTACACCAATCCCTAGCTGTATTTTCCGACATAAGGTACAACCATCTTTAGTGAGGTTCCATTTTGATACAAGGTATCCTATCCCCTGGTTACTTTCTCTCTTAGTGATACAAGGCGCCATCCATTGGTTACATTCTCTCAGCGATATAAGGTGCCAATCCCTAGCCATATTCTCTCTTAGTAATACAGGGTGTCAACCCCTGGTTACATTCCTTCTCACTGATACAGGGCTCCAGCCCTTGTTATATTCCCTCTTAGTGGTATAGGGCGCCAACCCCTGGTTAAATTCTTTCCCAGTGGTACAAGGCACAAACCCCTGGTTACATTCCCTCCAAGTCTTTCAACCTCACTCGTAGGAGACGCACTTCCTAGTTTGAGTCATTCCAATAGGAGACGCACTTCCTAATCTGAACCACCAATCCTAGGAGACACACTTCCTAGTCCAAACCTTTCAAACTCATTCGTAGGAGATGCACTTCCTAGTTTGAGCAATTCCAAAAGGAGACGCACTTCCTAATATTGAATCATTAATCCTAGGAGACGCACTTCCTAGTCCAAACCTTTCAACCAATCCTAGGAGACGCACTTCCTAGTTTGAGTTATTCCAATAGGAGACGCACTTCCTAATCTGAACTACCAATCCTAGGAGACGCATTTCCTAGTCGAAGCCCTTTAACCTCACTCGTAGGAGACACACTTCCTAGTTTGAGTCATTCCTAGGAGACGCATTTCCTAGTCGAAGCCCTTAAACCTCACTCGTAGGAGACACACTTCCTAGTTTGAGTCATTCCATTAGGAGACGCACTTCCTAATCCGAACCATCAGTCCTAGGAGACGCACTTCCTAGTACAAGTCCCTCAACCTAGGAGATGCACTTCCTAACTATACCAATCCTAGGAGATGCACTTCCTAGTCGAAACCCTTAAACCTCACTCGTAGGAGACACACTTCCTAGTTTGAGTCATTCTATTAGGAGACGCACTTCCTAATCCGAACCATCAATCCTAGGAGACGCACTTACTAGTCCAAGCTCGTAGGAGACGCACTTCCTAGTTTGAATCATTCCATTAGAAGACACACTTCCTAATCCGAACCATCAATCCTAGGAGACGCACTTCCTAGTCCAAGCCCGTAAGAGATACACTTCCTAGTTTGAATCATTCCATTAGGAGACGCACTTCCTAATCTGAACCATCAATCCTAGGAGACGCACTTCCTAGTCCAAACCTTTCAACAGGAGATGCACTTCCTAGTTTGAGCAATTCCAATAGGAGACGCACTTCCTAATATGAATCATTAATCCTAGGAGACGCACTTCCTAGTCCAAACCTTTCAACCAATCCTAGGAGACGCACTTCCTAGTTTGAGTTATTCCAATAGGAGACGCACTTCCTAATCTGAACTACCAATCCTAGGAGACGCACTTCCTAGTCCAAACCTTTCAACAGGAGATGCACTTCCTAGTTTGAGCAATTCCAATAGGAGACGCACTTCCTAATCTGAACCACCAGTCCTAGGAGACGCACTTCCTAGTCCAAGTCTATTGACCTCATTCGTAGGAGACGCAATTCCTAGTTTGAGCCATTCCAATAGGAGACGCACATCCTAATCTGAACTACCAATCCTAGGAGATCCACTTCCTAGTTTGAGTCATTCTAATAGGAGACGCACTTCCTAGTTTGAGCTATTCCAATAGGAGAGACACACTTCCTAATATGAACCATTGATCCTAGGAGACGCACTTCCTAGTCCAAACCTTTAAACCTCATTCGTAGGAGACGCACTTCCTAGTTTGAGCCATTCCAATAGGAGACACACTTCCTAATATGAACCATTAATCCCAGGAGACGCACTTTCTAGTCCAAGACCTTTAACCTCGCTCGTAGGAGACGCACTTCCTAGTTTGAGTCATTCCAATAGGAGTACGCACTTTCTAGTTTGAGTCATTACAATAGGAGACACACTTCCTACTCTGAACCATCAAATCCTAGGAGATGCAATTCCTAGTACAAGTCTTGCAACCTCATTCCGATAGGAGACGCACTTCCTAATCTAAACCATCAAATCCAAGGAGATGCACTTCCTAGTCCAAACCATTCAACCTCATTCGTAGGCAACACACTTCCTAGCTTGAGTCAACTCTGTCATTCTAATAGGAGAAGCACTTCCTAATATGAATCATTAATCCTAGGAGATGCAATTCCTAGTTTGAGTCCTTTAATCTTGCAGTCATTCCAATGCCACCTATGGGAGATGCACCTCTTAGTCTAAGTTTTATCAGTTTCTACTCCTAAGAGAAGCACATTCGATTCGGAGTCTTCAGTATCATCTTTTCATCTTTCAAATAAAATAATCTGATCTGCAACTTTACCTAATAACTCACAAAATTTTCTTAGTGCCAAACTGGGGCAGAAAATTTTATTCGTTTTATTCGTCTTTGATGGCTTTGCAGGCCCCGGCGCAGAGCAATGTTCGTAACGATCGAAGCTTGCTTGTTCAGTTATTATCAGAAGAAAGAAGTCTTTCGATCACAGTTTAGTTGGAGTTAACTTTGACAATCTGTCAGTGACCCAGCTTCTGAAGATTCATCATCTCAATTTCGGATCAGGAAAGCAGGCACTAGATTGAGTCATAATCTTTTCTTCAAAGAGCATCAAGATCCAATCATGGTCAACACAAGAGACCAGGTCAAGAATCAAGATTTGACTCCAGAAGGCATATAGTTAGGAATTTTGTAACTCTTAGTTTGCAGACATATATAGTTCTTTCTCTTTTCCTTTTGATGTAAGCAGCAAGTAACAGTAATAGCAACAACAACAACAACATCAGTCTTAACTCCAGGGCCTGGTAGTCCCAGCTGCCAAATTTTCCAGAACTACACTGACCTGATTCCTTTATAGCCAAGGATATGTAGGCAACCTTAGAAGCAAGGTTCGGTCACCTTTTTCAAAAATTGCTTCCATTGGAGTGATATGTGAGCAATTATTAGCTATGGCATTCACTTTTCTCTGCACGAGAACTCTTCATGTTCTCGAGCAAAGAGGGGCAGCTGTGAACACCTAATTTTTGCACTATTTTAACACCTCCTAAAGTTATTAGTGTTTTGTTATTTTAATTATTTTTCTCAATTTTTGTGTCTTTAATTGCATATTTCCTATCATAAAATACTAAATAAATAAATAATAATAATAGTTCTTTCTTCATTTGTGAATTAATCTAGTTAATTAATCATTAGAATAAGTTATTTAATTAATTTATTTGTGTAAAATCTATATATTATTAAAATGTGGGGAAAAAGCCCTCTCCTTAAGCCAAGTGGCAACCTAAAAAAATGCCACATGGCATAATTAGNAGACGCACTTCCTAATATGAATCATTAATCCTAGGAACGCACTCCCTAGTCCAAACCTTTCAACCAATCCTAGGAGACGCATTTCCTAGTTTGAGTCATTCCATTAGGAGACGCACTCCTACTCTGAACCATCAAATCCTAGGAGATGCACTTCCTAGTACAAGTCTTGCAACCTCATTCCAATAGGAGATACACTTCCTAATCTAAACCATCAAATCTAAGGAGATGCACTTCCTAGTCCAAACCTTTCAACCTCATTCGTAGGCAACACACTTCCTAGCTTGAGTCAACTCTGTTCATTCTAATAGGAGAAGCACTTCCTAATATGAATCATAAATCCTAGGAGATGCAATTCCTAGTTCGAGTCCTTTAATCTCGCAGTCATTCCAGTGCCACCCATGGGAGATGCACCTCTTAGTCTAAGTTTTATCAGTTTCTACTCCTAAGAGAAGCACATTCGATTCGGAGTCTTCAGTATCATTTTTTCATCTTTCAAATAAAATAAGCTGATCTGCAGCTTTACCCAATAACTCACAAAATTTTCTCAGTGCCAAACTGGGGCAGAAAATTTTGTTCGTTTTGTTCGTCTTTGATGGCTTTGAAGGCCCCGCCGTAGAGCAATGTTTGTAACGATCGAAGCTTGCCTGTTCAGTTATTATCAGAAGAAAGAAGTCTTTCTGTAATGACCCAACCGACCGTTTTGAGCTTTTGCACTTTGATCGCCAGTTCTCGGGCATGACTTGCCCCGTGTTATGCATTATGACCGATGTAGATCGTTGGTTTTTGCTTGCAGGAAAATCGGAATGAATTTGAAAGAATAGTCTCAGTTGAAGGCTTTGAATTTGAAAGGGTTGACCAAGAGTTGACTTATTCGTATATGAGCTCGGATCGGAATTTTTATGATTTGGCTAGCTCCGTTAGGTGATTTACGATTTAGGAGCGCGATCGGAATGCATTTTGGAAGTCTGTGGAAGGATTTGGCTTGAATTGGCAAAAGTTAGTATTTCGACGAATTCCAGTTGATAGGTGAGATTTTGATCCGAGGGTCGGAATGGAATTCCGAGAGTTGCGGTAGCTTCGTTAAGTGATTTGGGATGTGTGTGAAAAATTTCAGGTCATTCGGACGTGGTTTGGTCGGGTTTTTTATCGAATGCGTGTTTCGGAAGTTTTAGAAGAACTTAGGCTTGAATTCGATGTAATTTGATGGTTTTGGTGTTGTTTGAGGCGTTTTAATGATTGGAACAAGTTTGAATGATGTTATAGGAGGTGTTGGTGTTTTTGGTTGAGGTCCCGGGGGCCTCGGGGTGATTTCGAATGGCTAATGCAGAGTTTTGGACTTGGGAGATTTTGATTTGGCTGCTGCTTCTGGTCTTTCCGCTTCTGCGGAAAAAGGAACCGCAGAAGCGGTCTCGCAGGTGCGGAGGATAGATCGCAGGAGCGGTTTTCGTGTGGGCTTGGCAAGAGTGCAGATGCGGAGTGGGGACCGCATCTGCGGAGTCGCAGGTGCGACTTTTGGACCGTTGAAGCGGTATATGGGGCCTTAGTGAATTTCCGCAGAAGCGGATATTGACCGCAAAAGTGGAAGTCGCAGAAGCGACAATATGACCGCAGATGCGGTAATGACTGGGCAGAATATTTAATTGGTCTTCTTCGCGAATTTTTGAGGGTTTCTCATTTCTAACTTCGGACTTGGAGAATTGTAGGCGATTTTGAAGAGGGATTTCAAGGAGCTTCGATAAGGTAAGGATTCTTGGACTTAAAACACAATCCTATGGTATTATTACATGAATTAAGGCTGGAAATCTAAGAAATCATGGACAAGAAAAATGGAGGTTAGGGCTTGAACTTAAGAGATCTAAGATTAGGGATTTGAGGGGTCAATTGAACTCCGATTCTTGTGATTTTGATATGTATGAACTCGTGGAGAGATAAGGAATCCGTTGATATGAAAATTTCTGAATTTCGAGAAGTGGGCCCGGGGCTCGGGTTTGGATAATTTCGGGATTTGTGCCCGTTATTGTTTGTTTTCGCTTGGGCTTTGTTCCCTTAGCATATTGTGATGTATTCTTTTGTTTTTGGATAGATTCGACGCGCGTGGAGGCCAATTTGAGGGGCAAAGGCATCGCGAGCTAGAGATTTCCCCGGTTCGAGGTGAGTAATGATTCTAAATGATATCCTGAGGGTTTGAAACCCCGGATTTGCACATCATAGTGCTATATTGAGGTGACTTGCACGCCGGATAGCGAGCGTGGGGTAGAGCGGCGTTGGGGATTGCGACTTGGTCCGTCCCGATTGATGAATTTACTGCGTATTTGTCTGAAATTACTTGTTATCATCACAGTTTGGGCTGATTGCCATATTTGGGCTTCGTGCCAGCTATTTGAACCCTTCGGGGATTGTTATTGAAATTTCCTCACTGTTTTAATTATATACTTGAGCTCAGTCACGTATTTTCCACTGTTTTAAAACTCATCCAAGTTTATTATGCCTTAAACGCTTGAAATGATATTTTCAAAAAATATTTTAGGCTGAGCATCATGTTTTACTGTTGCCCGAGTGGCTTGTTGATCTTTGACTGGGTAAGGCCGAGGGCCTGTATTGTGAGGATACATTTGGATCGGGCTGCACGCCGCAGCAGTGTTATACTGATATTGATATGAGGCCGAGGGCCTAGATTGATGCCACGAGATGGCTTGATATTGCGCTTGGGCCGTAAGGGGCCCCTCCCAGAGTCTGCACACCCCCAGTGAGCGCCGTCGACGATAAACAGATCGGGCTGCACGCCGCAGCGGTATGTGGATCGGGTTGCACGCCGCAGTGGTACTAGTACTGTTCTGTGTGTTTACTTTATTTCATTTTCCTGCCTTTACCTATTGTTTGTTCTACATCATGTGATATCTACCGGATTGCCTGACATTAGCTGTTAATTGAGTGTGGTGCCCGAAGGGCGGACTTCTGTGCTTATCTGCACTATTTGATTTGCATTCGTTTGCATACTGTTGAAAAAGTCATTTTCAAAAGAGGTTTTTAACTGAGCTAAGATATTTCTAAAGATTTCACAGCTTCACTGTTTTTTTTTCTCAAAGGGTTTCACACTACTTCTATATAGCATGATGATATGTCATACGTGATTTCTTACCGCTCAGTTGTTATTTACCTTTATTACTCACTTGAGTTGGAGTACTCACTTTACTCCCTGCACCCCGTGTGCAGATGTAGGTATTTATTCACCCGGTAGCGGGTTTGGCTGATCAGAGTCAGAGATATAGGAGTTTAACGAGGTGACTGCCAGCGTTCGCAGCATCGTTCTTCTCCCNAAGAGGAAGAAGGAGAGAAGATTTGTAATTTGAGAGATTGGGGGAGAGAAAGGGGAAGGCGTGCGGTTACCTAGTTTTAGGGAAGGGGGGAAGGGTTTTAGATTTTGTTTAGGGGGTGAGGATGAGTCTGAATCCGACTTGGATCCCGACGACGTCCGTATGTTCCAGGAAGGTTCCACCAATTCAGCGGTGCGCAGGGGGCGATCTTGCTTCATCGAGGTTCCCACGGAATTGAACTTATTGCTCCAAGGGGAAAGCTTGGTGCCGCAGTTCGAGCTGCTATGCTCGGAGGCCGAGAATGCGTCGTTGAGGGGCGTTACGGATGTCGGACTGATGAATGAAGTAGTCGTGATGGGCTTGAGGGTATGTACTATTACGTCGGTTCGCTTCTTCTTTGCCTTAAGTTTATTCTTTTATTCTAATCGTTGTCTTTGCTTTGCAGTCTTATCTGTTGGAGGTGGAGAGCATCCGTCGAGCCAAGGTCCGCTCGGGGATATTTTGCGGGCGCTGGAGAAGTATCGCCGCTATCGAGATCAGTGCTGAGAGTTGCGCGTGCGCTTGAGGAATGATCCTCNTCGAGTTCGGGGGGGGGGGGGGACTCTATCTCACATTTTCTAGACATTTTTTACACACTAAAAAAATACAATTTTAGGAGTAAAAATCAGCAGCTGAACTTAAAGAAAGTAAGCTGAAATTGTAGCTTTATGAGTGCTTCTTAGAGTGAAAACTCTTTCAAAAAAGAATAAGTCTTTTAGAGTTGATTCTGGACTTCTTCTCTAAGGTTTTCGGGCTGTTCAAACACGATTTTGCTGTTGTTTTCTGCTATTTTTGTTGCTGAAATTTAGTTCTTCCCTGCTGATATTTTCTTTATGCTATCGAGGTAATTCTCTCAAAGTGCTACTGTAATTTTGAGTCAATAACAAATAGAAATGAAGCAGATTTAAGTGTTATTCAGCTTCTTTTTGAGCTTTAAATATCTTGTTTTGTGTAGGATTTTGTATGTAAGCATGTGTAATGAATGTTGAACTTCTTGTTTAATCGTGGTTGACACCATGTTTTTAAAATATTTTGGCTCATAGCTCGTTGTCTTTTTCTTGTCCGTTGCAATGTATATTTGAGGCTAATGCATGTTTCATGAAAAGGAAAATATGATTTCTTTTAATTTTATAAGTTTTTCCTTTTAGTAGCTTATCGAGTTTAGTTTGCCTGAGATTTGTTAGCCCATGTTCAACAATCCGTGATATTCATTTATAATTTTTTTATTAGTACGTTATTTCTTGTAATTATTGTTTTATAAGTATTTTGGTGTGGATTTATTTTTATGAGCATAAAATAGTAGTTAGGTGATGAAAAGGATAAATATTGGCCCCAACAAATATAATAATGGTTTATCAATAGTTAATAGTAAGTTGGACAAAAAATATAAAATGCTAGGCCCAAAGTTAATAACTAACCTTTGGCCCAAAATGGCCATTTAACTTCTAAAGGGGCCAGCAGCCCAAGTGATTACTTTAATTGGACTCAATGCCCATGACAACCAAAATAGGCCGACATTTTCACTATAAGTGAGCTGGCCCATCACTAATGGTTCCATATCTCTTTTTATATATAATTAAAAAAAAGAAATTAGTTTTTTCTTTTATAAAAATAACTTTACAACTTAATCTCCTTAATAATTAATTTAAACGCAAGGCAACTAGTAGGTGCGCTTTAACTTTTTCATTCACGGACTCGCTCGCGTAGCGCGATATTTACTCTTACTATTTTAATTCAATAATCTCATACTATTTCTACTAGCTTTAATTAATTTCTAATTTAATTAATTCTTTTGCTAAAATTACGGTTTCGCTTGCGTAGCGCGATACTTAATAGTTTAGTAATTTTTAAGTGTAGTAACTTTTTTTTCAAAAGTAATAATGTACTAATAATCCTTTTCATAACTGCGGATTCGCTTGCCGCTGTTATGATAAAATTAATAAATTTCGTCTCGGTCACGCATTCGCTAGCGTAGCGTGGTTAAGACAATGTAATATTATCCAAATTATTTTGTTTTAGTAATTCTAATAATCAAGAAATAAAAACGGATAGGTAAAACATGAAAAATCATAGAAATCACAGTTTATCCATAATTAATTAAAGCCAAGTATAAGCCAATAAAGCGACCGTGCTAGAACCACGGGACTCGGAGAATGCCTTACACCTTCTCCTCGGTCAACAGAATTCCTTACCCGAACTTTATTTTCGCGGACCGATAATAATAGAGTCAAACCTTCCTTTGACTAGGGATTCAAATAAAAGGTGACTTGGAACACCAAAAAAATCAATTCCAAGTGGCGACTCTGCAAACAAAATAATCCCTATTCAAGTTTGTCACTTTAATTGGAAAAACTCTTCAACCCACCCACAATCCATAACATACATATTTTTCGGGGGTAGAAAAAGGGGTGTGACAGTTCCAGTAGTGTGATTTCTTACTTGATGGCCCGGCGGATGGTTAGGAAGGGTTTTCTTTCTTATTTGTCCTTTGTAAGGGATGTTAGTGCAGAGACCCCTACTATTGATTTTGTTCCGGTGGTGCGAGATTTTCCATATGTGTTTCCTGCAGACCTGCCCCGCATACCACCGGACAGGGATATTGACTTCGGTATTGATTTGGTGTCGGGCACTCAGCCTATTTTTATTCCACTTATCGTATGGCGCCGGCGGAGTTGAAAGAATTGAAGAAGCAACTTCAGGAACCCATTGATAAGGGGTTCATTTGGCCTAGCGTGTCACCTTGGGGTGCACCAGTTCGATTTGTGAAGAAGAAGAAGGATATTACCATGAGAATGTGCATTGATTACAGGCAGTTGAGCAAAGTTACAATCAAGAACAGGTATCCTTTGGTGTGTATTGATAATCTATTTGACCAGCTTCAGGGAGCAAGGGTGTTCTCCAAGATTGATTTGAGGTCGGGGTATCACCAGTTGATGATTCGGGACTCGGATATTCTTAAGACAGCATTTAGGACCCGTTATGGTCATTATGAGTTCCTTGTGATATCTTCTGGTCTGACCAATGCATCAAAAACGTTCATGCATCTGATGAAAAACGTATTTTAGCCATACCTCGACTCGTTTATTATGTATTCATTGATGATATCCTGGTGTACTCTCGTAGCCAGGAGGAGCATGCCCAACATTTGCGGATTATGTTGCAGCGGCTGAGGGAGGAGAAGCTTTACACTAAGTTCTTTAAGTGTGAGTTTTGGCTCAGTTCAGTGGCATTCTTGGGGCACGTGGTGTCCCGTGAGGGTATTTAGGTGGATCGGAAGAAGATAGAGGCAGTTTAGAGTTGGCCCAGACCATCCTCAGCTATAGAGATTTGGAGCTTTCTTGATTTGGCTGGTTATTACCGTCGGTTTGTGCAGGTTTTCTCTTCTATTGCATCTCCCTTGACCAAATTGACCCAAAAGGGTGCTCCTTTCAGGTGGTCGTATGAGTGTGAGGCGAGCTTTCAGAAGCTTAAGACTGCCTTGACCACAACTCCAGTTCTAGTTCTACCATCAACTTCTGGTCCCTATACAGTATATTGTGATGCTTCTTGAATCGGTATTGGGTGTGTTTTTATGCAGGAGGATAGAGAGATTGCTTATGCTTCGCGTCAATTGAAGCCCCATGAGAAGAACTATCCTGTTCATGATTTGGAGTTGGCTGCCATTATCTATACGTTGAAGATTTGGAGGCACTATCTCATGGTCTTTCATGTGAGGTGTTTACTGATCATCGTAGCCTCCATCACTTGTTCAAGAAGAAGGATCTCAATTTGAGGCAGCGGAGGTGGTTGGAGCTGCTAAAGGACTATGATATTACTATTCGATATCATCCGGGAAAGACCAATGTGGTGGCCGATGCCTTGAGTAGGAAGGCAGTGAGTATGGGCAGTCTTGCATTTATTCTTATTAGGGAGAGACTTCTGGTAGTTGATGTTCAGGCTTTGGCCAACCAGTTCGTGAGATTGGATATTTCGGAGCCTAGTCGGGTTCTAGCTTGTGTGGTTTCTCGGTTTTCCTTATTTGATCGCATCAGAGAGCGTCAGTATGATGATCCTCATATGCTTTTCCTCAAGGACAGAGTTCATCATTATGATACCAGAGATGTGACCATTGGAGATGATAGGGTGTTGGGGATGCAGGACCGGATATATGTGCCGAATGTAGATGGGCTACGGGAGTTGATTCTTGAGGAGGCCCATAACTCGCGGTATTCCATTCATCCGGGTGCCGCGAAGATGTACCAGGATTTGAGACAGCACTATTGGTGGAGGAGAATGAAGAAAGACATAGTTGGGTTTCTAGCTCGGTGTCTCAACTGTCAGCAGTTGAAATATGAGCATCAGAGACCGGGCGGTTTGCTTCAGAAGATAGAGATTTCAGAGTGGAAGTGGGAGCGGATCACATGGATTTCGTAGTTAGGCTCCCATGGGCTTCGAGGAAGATCGATGCTATTTGGTGATTGTGGATCGGCTGGCCAAGTCCGCGCACTTCATTCCTGTGAGTACTACCTATTCTTTAGACCGGTTGGCTGAGATTTACATCAGAGAGATTGTTCGCCTGCGGGTGTGCTAGTTTCCATCATTTCAGATAGAGACACACAGTTTACATCGCAGTTTTGGAGAGACGTACAACGAGAGTTGGGCACTAAGGTTGAGTTGAGCACATCATTTCACCCTCAGAGGGACGGACAGTCCGAGCGTACCATTCAGATATTAGAGGACATGTTGCATGCTTGTGTCATTGATTTAAGGGGTTCATGGGACCAGATTCTGCCACTCGCGGAGTTTGCTTACAACAACAGTTATCAGTCGAGTATTCATATGGCTTCCTATGAGGCTTTATATGGGAGGCGGTGTAGATCTCCGGTAGGTTGGTTTGAGCCGGGTGAGGCTAGGCTTTTGGGTATAGACTTGGTTCAGGATGCATTAGACAAGGTGAAATTTATCCAGGAGCGGCTTCGCACGGCGCAATCGAGACAGAAGAGTTATGCTGACAGAAAGGTCCGTGATGTGTCTTACATGGTTGGGGAGAAGGTTTTGCTGAAGGTTTCACCCATGAAGGGTGTTATGATATTTGGGAAGAAGGGCAAGTTGAGCCCTCGGTTTATTGGGTCGTTTGAAGTGCATATTGGAGAGGTGACCTATGAGCTTGCTTTGCCACCTAGCTTATCGAGTGTGCATCCAGTATTTCATGTCTCTATGCTTCGAAAGTATATCGGCGATCCGTCTCGTGTTTTGAATTTCAACACGGTTCAATTGGATGGTGATTTGACTTATAATGTAGAGCCGGCGGCTATTTTGGAGCGGCGGGTTCGAAAGTTGAGGTCAAAGGATATAGCTTCGGTGAAAGTGCAGTGGAGAGGTCAGCCCGTGGAGGAGGCTACTTAGGAGACCGAGCGGGAGATGCGGAAGTGAAATCCACACCTATTTGAGGCTCCAGCTATGTTTCTAGACCCGTTCGAGGACGAAAGTTTATTTAAGAGGGGGACGATGTAACGACCGGGCCGGTCATTTTGAGAGTGATAGCCCCGCTCCCCCATTTCCTGCTTTTTTTTGTGTTCTATAGCTGTATTATGATTAACCGTGTTAGTTGGTTCGGGTCCGGAGTGGTCTTGGAGTTAACTGAGACACTTAGTCTCTTAATTGGAAGTTAAGTTGGAAATGTTTACCGGATGTTGTCTTATGTGTAAACGATCTCGGAATTGAATTTTGATAGTTCCATTAGCTCTGTTAGGTGACTTTGGACTTAGGAGCGCATCCGGATTGTGTTTTGGAGGTCTGTAGTAGAATTAGGCTTGAAATTCCGAAAGTTCGAAATTTGGAAAGTTTGACCGGGAGTGGACTTTTTGATATGGGGTCGGATTGGATTTCCGGAAGTTGGACTAGGTCCATGGTGTCAATTAGGGCTTTTGTGCAAAATTTGAGGTAAATCAGACTTGATTTGATAGGTTTTGACGTCATTTGTAGAATTCGAAAATTTCGAAGTTCATTAGGCTTGAATCTGTGTTAATTCATGTTTTTAATGTTGTTGGAGGTGATTTGAAGATTCGGCTAAGTTTATATGATGTTATGGGATGTGTTGGCATGTTTGGTTGAGGTCTCGAGGGCCTCGGGTGAGTTTCGGGTGGTTAACGGATCATTTTTGGCATTAGTGAGTTAGCTGATGTGCTGCTGTATTTTTGTTCTGGTTTCCTCTTACGCATTCGCGAGAGGAGCCTCACGTTTGCGAAGAGTGTTTTCTGAGTTGGTGAATTTTGTTTTACACGTTCACGAAGGAGAGGCCGCGAACGCGAAGGGTAGGGTAGTGTGTGCATCGCGAACTCGTGAGTGGTGTCGCGTTCGCAAAGAAGAGAAGAGGCAACTGGGGACCCCATTCGTTTGTCTACGCATTCGCGAAGGGGGAGGTCGCGTTCGCGATGAGAGGGGCAGTAGAGGTTCGCGTTCGCAAGTGGTTGATCGCATTCGTGTATAGGGATTTCTAGTCAGTGGCAATTTGTGCTTCGCGAAGGCGAGGTGCTTCCGCGTTCGCGAAGGAGGCATACCTGGGCAGAATAAATGATTCAAAAACGAGGGTTTTGAGTTCATATAACAAAGTTGAATTGGGAGCTCGGTAGAAGGAGATTTTTGGAGAGATTCTTCCGTGGGTGTTTGGGGTAAGTGATTCCTATCTAATTTTTGTCAAATTCCACGATTTTGTCTTTAATTCCACCATTTAATTTGTGATTTGGGATGGAAAATTGGGGAAAAAGAGGAAAAATTCTTGATATGGAATTTTGAGGTTATGAATGGGATTTTGTTATTGAATTTGAGTAAATTTGGTATGGTTAGACTCGTGAGTGAATGGGCTTTCGGGTTTTGTAACTTTTGTCGCATTTCGAGACGTGGGCCTGGGGGCCGGGTTTGAACCGATTTTCTTTTTGTGGCTATAATTTGGTATTTTTCTTGTGGAATTGATTCCTTTAGCCTATATTGATCGTATTGTATTACTTGTGGCTAGATTCGGGACGTTTGGAGGCCGATTTGAGAGGCAGAGGCATTTCGGAGTAGAGATTTGCTCGATTTGAGGTAAGTAACGCTTTCAAACTTGGTTCTGAGGGTTCGAAACCCTGAATTATGTGTTATGTGATTAGTATTGAGGTGACGCACATGCCAAGTGATGGGCGTGCGGGCGTGCACCGTGAGAATTGTGACCTGGTTGATTACATGGCACTGTATAGTGACTCTATCTTGTTGATATCTGTGTTTCATCTCACTGATTTCGTTGATATTCTGTACTCTGTCTCAGTTATTTATTAATACATCATATCATTGTTCCGGGTTAGTTTTATGATATTGTGAGCCTATGGGTGAGACTGAAGAGATTGTTGACTGAGTGCGGCCAAGAGCTTGATTATGAGTGATAGTTATGGGATCGGGCTGCACGCCGCAGCGGTTATATTGATGTTATGATAGTGCTTCGGCTGTAGGAGCCCTACAGGAGTCTGTAACACACCCCCAGTGAGCGCGATTGATATTATTTAGGGATGGATCTTTCCTTGACATGGATCTTGTCCGAAGTACTTGATACCTGGAGATAGATCTTCTTCATAGGGCTAGATTGGCCTTCCTCGGTACTGGGTGACTTATAGTCAGTGATGTATATGTTCTGGCAAGGATCTTCCCTGGGCCATATACAGTACCCCGAGTGGTGGAGCATTTGAGAGAGTGAGCACTTGAGGTTGACCGCGTGGTGCAACACATATAGCATATGCATTGGCATGTAGATGTAACAGAGTTATATTCTTTATATTGTTCATATATACATTACTTTACTGTTTGAGCTGTTTAACAAATTTGAAAGCATGCCTACGTTTCTCCACAGTTATTTCTGTTTTATCTGCACTGGTTGAGTTTGTCACTACCTTTATGTCCAAAGTTTGGACTCATTACTTACTAAGTTGGTGTACTCACATTACTCCCTACACCTCATGTGCAGATCCAGGCGACTCTATTCACGCCCGGCGGTTGCTGATTGAGGCCTCAGCGTTAGGAGACTATCAAGGTAGTTGCACCGCGTTCGCAGGCCTTGACCCTCTTCCTTTTTCATCAGTTGTATTTTCAGTTATTTCTTTAGACACTGTAGTGGACTGTATTCTGAATAGACGCTTATGTACTCAGTGACACCCCGATTTTGGGCTGGATTGTATTACACTTCGGGATTTAATATGTTTCCAAAAAAAAAAGATTTCTTTAATGTTAATTGCTTCTGTCATGATTTTAAAGTTATTTTACTATGTTGGGTTGTTGAGTTGAGGCTGGCCTAGTTCCACGAGAGGCACCATCATGACGGTAGATTTTGGGTCGTGACAGTTCTGCAGCTGTGCTATTGCCGCTTGTTGAGCCTGTTACATTTCGAAAATCAATCGTAGGCTCACTGTCACCTTCACCTTCGGGTGATTCTCGAGCCGTTGGCCGGGGTCCCCTGCGAATACTATTTTCGGGATCAGTTGGCAAATTGATGTTGATGGCCACCTGCGAGTTAGCATCAATCGGGGCGACGACTGGGGCATCATTGGGATCGGCATGAAGTACATCATTATTGGGCACTACATTGTTATTTTCGCCGTGATGGTCTGACTCTACGTCAACGTTCAAGTGAGCAGATTGAGAGTTTGACATTCTTAGGCTGACCAGCAATTCAAGATTTCTAAGAACAAGCGTAAAATAGTGTGTGTTATGAAAATTCATATCAAATCACCACTATTATACATAGCCTCACGGTGGGCCAAACTGTTTACCCCAAAAATAAGTGATAATTAAATTTGTACGCGGTGTAAAGGATACGTGGCTTAATTCAATACAAATAAAAGGAATAACAGATAGATGAACTAAAGACAAAACAAATGATCAAACCTATTGTAATGTAATGACTAATCCCGATCTTAGATTGAATAGTGAAACTCATCCTCGGTTGGACCCTCGGTACAAGCTCGGTCGTGAGTGGAGAAAAGAACTAGTGAGTAACGCCTTGAACAGTAGCTAGAAGAAAAAAATAAATTTTAATTGCTTTGAATTGCGTGTTACAATGCATCAGACTAAAGAAAAGCTTCCCCTTTATATAGTAAGAGAATTTTAGTCATAGTACAAGTCTAAAAAGGGTAAAAATCTTCTTCTTTCGATAATTGTTGATCTATAATTGATACTGAACGGGATTCACACCGTAATTTCCGGTTGAGGGCGAATATTACGCCCCCTATCCGTCGTGCATAACCGTACACCGCATTTTTCGAGGTCAAGAAACTATACTCGGTTCGGGGTTCGTCGCTCTACCGTGTTAGATCTCCAATATGTCTCGATTGATGGGCATGTTTGACATATGGATAGCATTCTTAATTGTTGTAGTGCATTGTACTGGCGTATATGGTCTTGTTCAGACCACTATTATAAATCAACTGGAAAAATCTTATCTATATTTAATTAAGACACGAAAGAATGTAAACTTATAGGATAAACAAACAAACAAAAAAACCTGATATGCTCTAAAGAAAACGTTATAACCTTAGCTTGACGTTGTATAATTTATCATGACATTTAACTATATCTAAATGACGGTTCAGTTGAATCCCCATTTCAATGAAATGGTACATAATTTCAAATTAAATAGCAAATAGGATAAGATCAACACGGTTAATGTAAAAATAAAAAATTAAAATGACAAGGAGTTTAATTTTGACATAGTCAATGAGTTAGACTTGATATTTTGCCGTAACCCAAAGAAAGCTTCTTGAACTCCTTGAGTCGATGAAACATCATTTGATATGTAATACTACAATGTATATATCAATTGAAAATTACCAGTGACACATGTCTTGCGTTAATGCACTGACAAATTCCTCTGAGCGTATTATCATGTTATTTAAAAGTTTAAACGGTTAGCAAAAATACATTTTATGATCTATTTAATTATATTTCAACACGCCTCTTTACATGCTAGTCGATTTTATTTCATGGATCAAGCACCTGAAAGTCTTTTTCAATTAGTTGATGGTGAAACTTAAATGCATGACCTATATATGCCTGCTCTGACACCACAACGATAGCTCTGAACATCTCAAACTATTAAAAAGAGATCAAATTTTTATTTTGAACACTCACAAACAATATAATCTACTTGATGAAATACTATTTATAATTATTTTTTTAATATGGTATGTCCAGGTTATCTTACATGCAACTCGACTATAAGTTTAAAACTGCTATCTCCTCCCAATATAGATAATGATAACTCTCTACCTATTAATTAGGAAAATGGAAAAAAAAAAATCTCTATATTTTTTTTTTTTTTTTTTTGGGATCTCCTTTGGAATGTCAAAATAGGTTTTTGCAAATTCTTACTTTGATTATGCTTATTTGTGTGCCAATTCCATACTTGTCTCTTTATCAATTCAAAGTCTTCAATTAAAGAAATGTTACTTGTGCATGACTTACTCTTTGTACTTGATAGTGTACTTTCAATACCCATTATAAGTACGCCAACATCGATCCAACGTAATATTTGAACAAATCAAAGGGAATTAAGTTGACAATATGAGTTTCCAATGCTATAAATACCACCATTTCAACTGTTTGTTTCCTCAACAAGAATCTAAAAGAAATAACAGCTATGGCCAAGTACACAACTTTTCTTGCTCTCCTCTTTTGCCTCCTCCTTGTTGCTGCAAATGGTGAGTCAAGAATTTAAGCCAGAACTAACTGATAACGTAAAGGATTGTCATTAGGATCTTGACAAAATTTTGGATCAATATAATGGCAGAATTCTTTGACCTTTTCCTTAATTTTTCACTTATTTAGTTATTATTTTCTTATTTTGTTCTGTTCATTTTTCTTTCTTTTATTGCTTTCATATTTTTATTTATTTACTTTAAATTCTTGGATATCTCAATCTTTATGTTTCACTAACCACCACGCATTACATGTAAAAATATTCATCATTGTTGGTATTTATTACATAATGATCCAAGTTATTGTAATATTTCTTTTCATAACAACTAGAAGTGTTGAAATATGTAGTTCCAACTTTTCCTCTAGTCTAAGAGGTAACGGAATGCTAAGATGTAGCCGTTTTCCAATATTATTTTGTCCTTTGAAAGTTATTACTATTATCTCTCATCATCACATTATTTTTGAGTTCCAAAACCAATATAAATATCCAAAAAATTACATACATATGACATTTGTTTTGAGTGGTCTTGAAATTTGGACCTCCGCTTGCCCGGCCATGAATAAAACTTCAAGGTTAAAAGTGTTGCCTATGAGGCAAGTGAGGCAACATTTACTATATATGAAGTTCTACTCATGGGGCTAGCGAGGATAGAAATTTAAAACTATCCACTTTGAGGGGTATTGTGTACTTCAGCCATAAATATCGCCAAATTGTAGACTTGACAAAAAATCTCTAAATAGCATATTAGGTCGCTCAGGAATGATATTATTTTATATTTGCACACATTTAACTTCAAAATTATTATTTTATTCTTATCTATATGATTTTGTAGCCATACAAATACAAACGAAAGAAGCAAAATACTGCTGGAAGAAAAGTCACAAGTGGCATGGGCCTTGCCACTACTCTTACAAATGTAGCCACCACTGCAAACACTGGTTTGGAGCTGAATATGGTATCTGCAAGAAGTACAAATGGGGTGATCACAAACATCACTGGGCAAAATATGCTTGCTACTGCTACTCTCCTTGCCATTAATCATGAGGAAATCAAAGCCCCAATTCTATTTATCCATGTGTATTAAATAATAAAGGATAGCCAAGAAGTTGGGGTTTTTTTGTGTGTGTAACAATGTAATAAAGTTGAGTTAAGGCTGTAGCCTGACCCGCTATTGTGTTGCTTCTATGCTTTTCTATAGTGTTATTGTGAACTATTTTATTGTGCTGAATAAACATTTGTTGTATGCTTTTTTATTAGTGTTAATGTGAAATATAGTATTCTGCTGACTAAATTGTTATTTGTTGTGTCAAGTGTTACGTTTTTTAATAAAGGAGTGTGAATGGGAAATAGAAGAGGCACCTGTTGGATTGCACCTCTTCATCTCACCCTTTTATAAGGGTGTGAATGAGAAATAGAAGAGGCACCTCTTGGTTTACACCTCTTCATCTCACCCTTTCATTGTTTATAAATAGAGAGGCTTAGCCTCGTTTTCCACCACTGAAAAATCTGAAATTTCTCCCCTCTCTTTTCTGTATTATTGCATTATTTTCAAATATACATAAGTGTCAAGTGTGATTTGCTCCGTCTGTTGAGTTTGCTGAAATTCTGTAATTTCGATTGCCAGTATTACAGAATAGTTATTTCGTTCTATCCTGAAAGGAATTAATCCAAAACCTTGGGCAACAGTGAGGGGATTAAATTCCTTAAGGACACACAACCAACTTGTGGGCTCGGAATTATTTTTCTGTTTTGTTTATTAAATGCATGTTTCTCCGTTTCTCTGATTTACTGATTTTGAACATAGTAATACCAACATTCTTAAGGAATTTAAGTTATCTTTATGTGTTCTTGGCAAATGGCTGATGAAGAGGAAAACTGGAGCGGAAATTGTTTTGTACTGGGATATAAAACGGTGCAACTGTTGGTCATTGTGGTCAGGCTGTTACATTGTAGAGAAGTTTAACTTCATCAATCATGAGTAGGAATGGCGGCTGTTAAATCTGATACCAACGTTCTACGAGAAATATTATGTAAGTATGGTCTTAGAAAAGGCAAAGGCTACTGCATTATCGGTAGATGGTAATCAACGAACCAAAATACATGTCTTGATAATTAATGGGCAGAAGGAAACCAAATGAATAAACTAAGTCCAGATAAGTTCCAAATTCTTTGGTATTTTGAGTTATGTGGAAGAATTTGAATTTCATAAATTTTGCACTTGTTCATTGGTTTTTTATTTTGGTGTTTTAAGAACTAGTGCATGTATTAATATAATGGTAATTTTATATTAATATCATGGTGATGTCATGCACCGAAAATGTTGGAGTGGACTAATTATTATGGAGAGGTGATGCCTTTTGAAATGCTGAGTACAATACATATTTATTCAACAGAAATGAAGTCAAGATTTGTTTAAGAGAAGGAATAATTCATTGAAGTTGTATTCTCATATTTACGTTGGTTGCTTTAGTAATGCATTAGAGGCTATGAATATTTTATTCATTGAAGTTAATCTTTATACTGATTTCCTGATTTCTTCAATTTTGAAACATCTCTTTGTTTAACCAAAAAATAGAATTTCAGTTAAAACTAGAAATTAAGAGAAAAAATCGGGTTACTGATAATCAGGAGACGAAAAGAATAAAGAATTTAGGAAAATAATAAAGCAGTAAATAAGTTTGTATTTCAATGTAATCTCAATGATCTTTTCTCCTTTTACAAATGCTGAGATCTCCTCCTTTTATAGTTGATTCTTCTAGGAAAAGGTATAATGACTCAGTCTTAAAGAGGCAATTATGAGCATTAAATGACATTAAATGAAACATTACTCAATCATTCCTATTCAATGCTGATTCGCTAACGTATTTGACATTTAATACTGAATTTAGACTCCTTTATGCTATCAGATTCATATCTTCAATTCCTTCTGACCTCCTGGCTTTAATTAAGTTAAACAGACACGAGACTCGTATCATTTGAATAGTATCTCGTGCCTATTTAACTCTCTTCTCTTCGTATCTGATATCGCTCGTGCCTCTCAATTGATCATCATGTTTTGACTATTTGACCAGTCCACGTGTCATGCCACATCACCTTCAATATAAATTCAGTTTTTTCCCAATACAGATAGTCCCCCACTTTCCATTTATTTATCAATTAAATATTTGGGAAGTGGATCTTCATTAAAAAGGGAATTTTTGCCATAATCAATGCTATGACAGTGTTGACGCTTCAATTGTCTCTTCTATTTAATGCACCATATACGTGTCACCTTCTCATTAGTTCTGCGATTTTGCAGCCTTTTTCTAAGGCTTTTTTAACTCCACTATTCACGAAGTGATAGTTGCCTTTATTATAGGCTTTCCATGATTACACTTTTTAATTATCGACGGTTGAGTTTATATATAAACTTGCCCCCTTTTTCCTTTGTCTTCTTCTTCACAAGCTTTTTACCAAATTTCTTGCTATTAACTCTTGTTCACTTCTTCTTCAGTTCATACCTTCTCACTATGTCGTCTTCGAATCCTAACCCTAAAAGAGTCCCAATTCTTGATAGTTTTCCCAATGCTCCTGCTAGATATAGAAGAGGTAGAGGAGGTGTGCTTCGTGGTACAGGGTCGGTTCGTGGTGGTACCTCTGGTTCCATCATTCCTTCTTCTAGTTCCGGCAATATCTGTAGAGGCTCTCTTTCTAACAAATCTTCTTCTAAAGCAAAGAAACTTCTGATTCTAACCAAGAGCCTCTGGTTGAAGAAATTGTTCCAACGGACTTATCCTTCGAACATGACAAAGAATCCCTTCGTGATCAAGTGATTAAATTAGAGAGAGCTGATAAATATCCCTCTTTAATTACTGAACCTTTGATTCAGATTGTTCGAAGAGATTGTCGTTGGAGAGGTGACACCCAAATAGTTATTCCTACTCCACATCAAAGAATATCTTCTTATAGGGTTGGCTTTTCTTTCGTTTACACTTATCCCTTTACTTTGGGATTTATTCCTGCTATTGACCCTGTCATTCTTGATTTCTGTCGTTTTTTCAAAATTTGTCTGGCTCAAGTTGGTCCTCTCGTATGGAGAGCAGTAGCTTGTTAGAGGTATATGTCAACCAAAGCTGATGTTGACTTTACTTTTCCTCATTTAATTCATCTTTATCACCCCAAACTATTCCGCAATGGTGTTTTTACCTTAACTGCAAGAAGTAAGAGGGTTTTGGTTAACCCTGAAGATAATAATGACCGTGGCTGGTACACCCGGTTTGTTGCTGTTCCCACAATTGATTTGGTGGGTGAATCAAACATTCCTTTTCCTGAGAAATGGAACTTTGCACGTAAGTATTTTCTTCCTTGCCGTATCTGCTTTCGTTATTTCAACTTCTCTTCTAATTTTATTTTGCTTTTTTGTAGCAACCATGGGAGATGTGGAATCCGTTCCTAATTTCCGTGGTTGGGTAGATGCTGTCTTGAAAGCCGTGCCTATGGAGGCACGAACTTGGAAATATATTTCCAACAAACATGGTTGGAAAGTGAAAACTCACGGTATACATCCCCTTTTTGCTTCTTGTGTGTTAAATTCTTTTCCCCTCTTTTAAATTTTTATGCTTCTTATTGTCAGGATTTGCTATTCGAGAGATGTCGGCTGAAGTAGCTATCACCCTTCGAGCTTCTTCCAGTACTCCTCTTGCTTTGGAAAGAACACAAGCTACGCTGTCAAAGAGAAAAGTGGTTGAAGAGGATTCTGACGTTGATAAAGATGAAGATACCTCTTTGACAGCTCGTCCTAAAACCAGGAGGCGCATTGTTTCTGAGGATGAAACTGAAATCTCTCCCGCTCGTATTTCTGAACCCGTTACTATTACCTCCGATGAAGAAACCATTCCAAGGGACTCCCCTGAATCCACTCATCGCCTCTTTATTGAGGGCTTCGAAAGTGGTGAATTAGGGCCGGTTTTAGATGAAATCCCTCTTTCATCTTCCGTTCCTGTTCTTTCTGTTCCTCCTCCTCTAATTTCAAGTGTTTCCTTACCTACTTTGTCTGTTCCTGCCTTTTTGTCAATTTCTGCTCCCTTACCTGCCTCAACTCCTTCGACTACTACCATTTTCACCTCTTCTACCATCCCTCCTTCTATAGTTCCCCCTTCCTCTGCTCATTATGCAGAAGAGGGTTCTAGTAGCAGAAGCATGGCTATGAGGAGTGTAACTCTTGAGGTTCCTGCTAATAGCAGTCTTTTAAGGAAGTCTGGCAGAGCAGATGTTTGGCTTGAACCCTTAATTGGGGATATTGAGAAAAAGAAGATGGACAGTCACAGTTGTCTAACTTTGATGAATGATATAGTTCACTGTACATTGAAGGTACTCTCCCTTTACTCTTTAATAAATTCTTTCTTTTTAATTCTAACTTTCATGAATTGTTTTTGCAGGCTAACCTCATTGGTACGGAGTTGATGGGAAGAATTTCCCTCTTAGAAAAGAAGGCTCGTGAGTCTAATCAGACTTTTCTTGAGGCCGAGAGGATAGCTAAGGAAGCCCAGCTTGAGGCAACCAATTGGAAAGAGCAGTTTAAAAATGCTCAGAAAAAGATAAAAGAATTGCAAGAGAATAATCGTGACCTGGAACAGCAAAAGCAAATTCTGACTTCTGAATTAGCGGCGGCCAAGGCTTCTTCTAGTAAAGCTGAGAAGGATAAGGAGCGTCTTGAATGTTCTTTTTCAGAACAATTATCAAAGTCAAGCGAAGAGATTAGAGAACTTAAGGTATTGTTGAGCAAGAAAGAAGAGTACGCGGGGGAGCTAGTTCAAAACTTGTCTCAGGCTCAGGCTGATTTGCAAATTTCCTCTGATAAGGTTCGTGCCTTAGAGACTTCTCGTGCCTCCCTTGAAGCTACCCTTGACTCCACTTTGGCTGAAAATCAAATGTTAAAAAATGATCTTGCCTCGTGGGAAAAGGATGATGAGCTTCTTGAGGAAAACTTTAACACAGAGGTGAGCTGGGCCTTTCTAAACTCCTGCCGTGATGCCTTAACCGAGGCCAGCCAAGAAAACTTTGATTTAGAATCGGAATTGGCCAAGGTTTTAAGAACCATTGAAATGACTCAACAACCACTTGACTTTCCTTCTCCAGCGGATGGAACTCCCGTGACTGAAGAACCCTTAAATGAAGGAGCCGCTTCTGTTGAAGTTGAAAATGTTACAATTCCAGCTCCCGAGAGTGAAACTTCACTGTTACAGTCCGTGGAAGCTGAAGCTCCCGTGACTCATACTTCCCTCGGTGATTTTAACACTTCAAGCCCAACTGCCGCTACTTCCTCAGAAATTGCTACCGTGCCTACAGCTGCTTCTGAAAGTGAAGTTGACATTGCAACTTCAGAAGTTCCAACCCCTTTAGTGACAAGTTGAATTTTTTACTCCTTTGTTGTTTTTTTTTTATTAATTGGTGATTTTATCCCTTGACCTTTTTAAGGGATTTTTTGGTTAAGTCCCCAGTTATCATAATGGGGCACTTGTAAAAACATTTTGCTTGACTAAGTTTTACTTAGTCTTTTTTAAGAAGTTTTCTTGGTACTTCAATATGTTCTATTCTTGCCTTTTTCTTATCTATTTAGGACTTATAGAATAGTTTAGCATTTTTAAACTTTGAAAATGCTTTATGATTCTTCTCATGACTTATTAACATGAGGTTTATAAAAGAGGGCCCTTTTATATATATCGACACTTAATGAAGAAGACGTCTCAACTTCATAATGGTGTTATAATACGATGAAAGATATAGGAATACACATGTTTTGTATGCCACAACTTTGACAAGTTTTTATTCATGAACTTGAACAAGCTTTTGAGTATTACATGTATTAAAGTACATCTATAACTTTCTCGTAATTGTTTTCTGTAACAGATTTTTACAAATTAATATGATACAAGGTTTTCCCTTATAACCCGTTTCAGTATATAGTCATGACCCCATCTTCATGTATTAGGAAGGGTTTGAGAGGTGACTCTATTGTACTCATGAGTTTGTGACTGTTGTTCTCATGGGAAAGAATACTATGATGTATGCTTATGCCGGGATTCCATAACTTCTTGCTTGACACTTGTCTCTTGATTTACGCATCTATTTTCCGCACGTATCTGTTCTGTGTTCGTTATACAGTCCCCCAAGTGTTTGAGCGGTGAAGTATGAAGCCTCGAGCACTTGTTTTTCCTCTTAACTCGGTCCTTTTCCTGAAATAGAAAAATTTGCGGGACTCGGAGGTGCGATTAGAGATGAAGACTGCCTAACCCGTGTGTATTTCCATCAGATTAATTGTAACCCTGGGCTGGGAATTTAAGAATATCCCATTTCGCCGTACAGGTCGTGACTCATCATTTGGCACGAGTTAGGGTTTTTGCCTGACCGTGGATACTTTTTTTTTTTTTCAAAAGTAGTATCTTTTTAGATGAACTGCATTCCAATGTGAAGGAAGCACCTTCCCGTCCATTGTTTCCAACTCGTATGCTCCTTTTCCTGCAATATCTCTAACTCTGTAGGGTCCTTCCCATGTTGGACTCAGCTTTCCTGAATTAGCAGCCTTTGTAGATTGGAATACCTTCTTAAGCACGAAGTCCCCAATTTTAAAGAATCTGAGTCGTGCCTTCCTGTTATAATATCGTTCAATTACTTGCTTTTGTGCCGCCATTCTTATTAGTGCCACTTCTCTTCTTCCCTCTAACAAATCAAGATTCACCCACATCTCTTCATCATTTGATTCCTCCGTTGTTTGAACGTACCGTGTGCTTGGTTCTCCTATTT
>NW_017672489.1:178930-188268 GCF_001879085.1 Nicotiana attenuata
ATTGTTAGAACTACCTCTCCTTTTGTTACTACACTTGAATTATCGAATCCGGACAAGGTATGCGCCTTTGGTATCATTTTGTCTTCAGCTTGCATTTCACGTAATACCCTTAGTAGTATAATATTTACGGAACTTCCTGGATCAATCAAAACTCGTTTTACCTTAGTGTCATGTACAAGTAAAGATATTACCAGTGTATCATTGTGGGGGGTGATCACTCCTTCTGTATCTGCATCATCAAAAGTGATCCTTTCATCTTCTAAAGTCTGTCGCACTCGCTTCTCGTGCGTAATTGTTACTTTGGAAACTTTATTTGAAGCCGTATATGTTACTCCATAAATATCCTCTCCCCCGCTTATAACATTCACGGTTCTTTTGGGTGATGGGGGCTTTGGTGGTTCTTGCCTATTTTTCATGTAGGCTTGCTTACCTTTCTCACTAAATAACTCAGTGAGATACCCTTGTTTCAATAGATGGTCCACTTCACTTTGCAAGAATCTACATTCTGAAGTCTTATGCCCGTGATCATTGTGAAATTCGCACCAATGATCTGGATTGCGCTTATTTGGGTTTGACCGCATCTCTTTAGGCCACCGTACCTTATCTCCCATGCTCCTCAAAACAGCTACGAGCTCGGAGTTAGTGACATTGAAATTATATCCACCAAATCTCGCCTTCAAACTGCCATCATCATCTCGTGCCCCGCGTGTGTTTCGATCATTCGCAAACCTTGATGAGGAGCCTGATTCCCTGTTCCTAGGTCGGTGATCGTACCTTTGATTATCTTGTCTTGACCGAGAGTCCTTTCCCGCAGGTCCCATGTACGGCTCGTACCTGTTTTTACCAGATCTCTTTTCATTTTCCGCACGCCTTGAGCTTACCCTTTCTTCTGGTTTATGTCGTAAAATAATGTCTTCTTCAATCCTCATCTTTGTGCTGTATCTGTTGTAGACATCATTCCACGTCGTTGCTGGGAATTCTCGAAGGCTTTCTTTGAGTCGCCTCGTGGCTTCTGAACTCTTATCATTCAAATTACTAGCAAAGGCTATGGCTGCCCAATTGTCAGGTACTCGTGGCAGCGTCATTCTTTCCCGTTGAAATCTATCTACAAACTCTCTAAGCAGCTCTGAGTCTCCTTGTTTGATTTTGAAGATATCTTCCATTCGTTTTTCAACTTTTTGAGCTCCCGAGTGTGCTTTGATAAATAAATCTGCAAGCTCAGCAAACGAATTTATAGAATTTTCAGGTAAAAGAGAATACCATGTTAAAGCTCCTTTAGTGAGTGTTTCACCGAATTTTTTACTAAGACCGACTCAATTTCTTGCTTAGTCAAATCGTTGCCCTTGACACCTGTTGTGAATGCAGTAATGTGATCTCGTGGGTCTGATGTACCTTCGTACTTTGGAATATCAGGCATCTTAAACTTCTTTGGAATTGGAAGCGGAGCAGCACTTGGCTTCCATGGTTGTTGGGAATATTTATCTACATCCACACCCCTGATCACGGGCGGTACTCCAGGTATTTGCTCTATGCGTTCATTTTGCTCCTTGAGTTGTTTCTGCAAGGTTAGCACTAGACTTTGTAAATTAGAATTAATTGGATTACCTGGGTCTCTCTCTTGTGTTTCACTAGGGGTTCCACCGCTGCCAGAATTAATCAATCCTGAACGAGGATTCTCCAAAGTGTTGTTGTTTGGAGCAGATGCGGGTGGGATAGCAGGCAATTGGCGAACAAAAGCTTGGAGAGCGTTATTGACTTGAGCGGCAATAAGCTTTTGCAGAGCCTCATTCATGGTTTCAGCGTTTTCAAATTGAGCCTGTCCATGTGTATAAGATCCATCAGGGGTGCCTTCACGAGATCGTCGTAGGGAGCCTCGTGGAGAATCTTGAGGAGAGCCTTGTGGGGAATCTCCCTGAAGTTGTTGGACTGTCTGAATTTCTGGGTTTCCTTGAATGTTGTCATTGTTGTTTGACATGATTGATGCAATTTGATTATCAGATTCCCGGTAACGGAACCAATTTGTTTAACCAAAAAATAGAATTTCGGTTAAAAATAGAATTTAAGAGAAAAAATCGGGTTACTGATAATCAGGAGACGAAAAGGATAAAGAATTTAAGAGAATAATAAAGCAGTAAATAAGTTTGTATTTCAATGTAATTTCAATGATATTTCGTGTCCTTACAAATGCTGAGATCTCCTCCTTTTATAGTTGATTTTTCTAGGAAAAGGTATAATGACTCAGTCTTAAAGAGGCAATTATGAGCATTAAATGACATTAAATAAAACGTTACTCAATCATTCCTATTTAATGCTGATTTGCTAACGTATTTGTCATTTAATACTGAATTTAGACTCCTTTATGCTATCAGATTTATATCTTCAATTCCTTCTGACCTCCTGGCTTTAATTAAGCACGAGACTCGTATTATTTGAATAGCATCCCGTGCCTATTTAACTCTCTTCTCTTCGTATCTGATGTCGCTCGTGCCTCTCAATTGACCATCATGTTTTGACCATTTGACCAGTCCACGTGTCATGCCACATCACCTTCAATATAAATTCAATTTTTTTCCAATACAATTTCCCCCTAAAGCACTGGCATAGGAATTCCGTCACTTATTGAATTATCAAGAAAATTCTAATATCTACATAGTTATATCACTATTCATTCAAAAAAAAATGCATCTCAATGCGATGAATTAGCAACTAAATCCTTTTGTTGGTAAATAGTTCGTTGGTAATTCGTTACTAATCTATTAATAAACTATACTTCATTTTTTCCGCCATATTTACCAACGGATATGTATTCCATTAGTAGGCAGTTGAAAGATTAGCCGCCAATTTTGGTAATATTTTTTCCACCTTTAGCATTAAAAAGTGTTTGTTGGTAATATTTTAGTTGGTAATCTATTAGTAGGCAGTTGCTGTTGGACTTTAAGCCATTGGGCTTTAAAGTAGAAGAAGTATGAATTGGAAATGGAGGGAAATAAAATGGAGGGAAATTGAAAATTTGAAGAAGTGAACTTTTGTCTTGCACTTTCTCCCTCATTGGTGAGGGACAACCACATTTGTGTGCTTATATATAGAATCACTTCTTAAAGCTCTTAAAAGTAGTTGAAGAGAATGAACCCTCGCGCCGTCGTCGTCGCTCGCTCGGCTTTGGATTTGCATTTGGATTTGTCAAATGATTGATCGATAAGATTATTTTTGGACAAATTTATTTAATTATTTAATAATTAATTAAATGCCATATCACTGCTGAAAATACGCTAGAACCCTGCTGAAGGTTCAGAGGACCTCTCTGGCCGCGGTAGAACCGCGGCAGGCAGGTTCAGAAAGCCACTCTGACCGCGGTTCTGCCGCGACCACGGTAGAACCGCGGCAGGCAGCGTATTCTTCTGAAAAGGCACCTTTTCCAGACACCTCTTCTGATAATTGCCTATAAATTCTGAGGCAAGGCTCCATTTTCTACACACGAAAAACACTCCAGAACTTCTTTCTTTCTGAATATACTGCATCCTAATTCGCAGTCTCTCTCTCTCAAATTCGTAAGTGTGATTTTGCTCCGTTCTTTGAGTTCGTTGGTATCCTGCAGTTTGTATTGCCACTGTTGCAGGAAGGTTTATTCCATTTTATCCTGGGAGGATTTAATCCATTACCTTGGCAACGTGTGAGGGGGTTAAAATTCCTTAAGGACACACAAGAAAATTGTGGACTCGGAATATTTCTTAAACTCTTCTGTTTTTCCAGTTTCTTTTATTTTTCTAACAGTTTTTTTCTGATTTTGTGTTTTAACACAGTAGCGCTCACAAGCTTAAGGAATTTTATACTAACGTTTCTGTGTTAAAATATGTATTAAACTGTTATTCTTATTTTGTATACTGTTTTGGAGACTAAAGCCTTCGTGCTTTCTACTCCAATAATTGTTCTGTCCGGTTTAAAGTATATAAAAACTTTACCGGAATAATAAAACATACGGGATTTCTGGTTTAAAGTATATAAAAACTTTACCGGAATAATAAACGTACGGGTTTGAAGTATATAAAAACTTCACCATTGTTACGTGTTGTATGTTTGGTTTGGTATTCAGTTTGAAGATATCAAAACTTCACTGATTTAACCAAGTTCTGTTTTGTTTCCAACTTTACAGAAAAAATGACAAATGAAAACAAAACTAATGGAAATGTTGCAGGAACGGGTGCTACTGTTAAAAATGTGGCTGCCTCGTCAAGCCGTTCAACTCCTGCTCATGCTATGGCACCAGCAGAAAAACCCAGAAAGGTTTCCGGAATAAAGAAGGCTTCTAGACCAAAGAATTACCCAAGCAAGAAAAAGTTCAAGGGTAATTGCCACAACTGTGGAAAATCTGGGCATAAGGCCGTGGATTATCGTGCACCAAAGAATGATGTACAAAAGAAAAAGAAGAAGAAAAATCAAGCAAACATGGTTGAAAATGTTGAAGACATGGAGGACTTGTGTGCCATGTTGTCTGAATGCAATTTGGTAGGAAATCTTAAAGAATGGTGGATTGATTCTGGAGCCACCCGCCATGTTTGTGCTAACAAGGAGTTATTTTCTTCTTATACCCCCGCAGGACCCGACGAGACAATTTTCATGGGAAATTCGTCTACAGCCAAAATTGAAGGAGTTGGCAAGATTGCGTTGAAGATGATGTCGGGAACAATAGTCACTTTAAACCAAGTTCTCCATGTTCCAGAAATTCGCAAGAATCTTGTGTCGACTTCACTTCTTGTCAAGAATGGATTCAAATGTATTTTTGTTTCCAATAGTGTTGTACTAAGTAAGAATGATATGTATGTAGGAAAAGGTTACCTGAATGAGGGCCTTTTTAAGCTAAATGTAATAGCAGTTCCTATCAATAAAGTGAATGCTTCTTCTTACTTACTTGAGTCAAACACTTTATGGCATTCGCGTTTAGGACACGTCAACTTCAAAACATTGCGAAAGATGATAAATTTAGAAGTATTACCAAAATTTGATTGCATTAGTTCCAAATGTCAAATATGTGTGAAATCAAAGTATGCTAAGCATCCTTATAAGTCCGTTGAAAGGAATTCAAGTCCTTTAGACTTAATTCACACAGATATTTGTGACATGAAGTCAACACCATCTCACGGTGGAAAAAAGTATTTTATTACTTTTATTGACGATAGCATGAGATATTGCTATGTTTATTTACTTAATAGTAAAGATGAGGCAATTGATGCTTTCAAGCAATACAAGAGTGAAGTTGAAACACAACTAAACAAAAAGATCAAAATGATAAGAAGTGATAGGGGTGGCGAATATGAATCTCCTTTTGAAGAAATATGTTTGGAAAATGGCATTATTCACCAAACAATTGCCCCTTACTCTCCACAATCTAACGGAATTGCGGAGAGAAAGAATCGAACGTTGAAGGAGATGATGAATGCATTGCTAATAAGTTCTGGCTTACCACAGAACTTGTGGGGGGAAGCTATACTTACAGCTAACCAAATAATCAACCGTGTACCACATAGTAAAACACAATCCATTCCTTATGAGAAGTGGAAAGGAAGGAAGCCTAACTTGAAATACTTCAAAGTGTGGGGGTGTTTAGCTAAGGTACAAGGTCCTAAACCTAAAAGGGTTAAGATAGGTCCAAAAACGGTTGATTGTGTGTTTATTGGATATGTAACCAATAGCAAGGCATATCGTTTTCTGGTTCATAAATCAGAAAATCCTGAGATTCACATTAATACGATCATAGAATCAGATAATGCTGAATTCTTTGAAACTATTTTTCCATATAAAAAGGAAAGTGAAGTGACCTGCCAAAAGTGAAAACGACTTCCGGAGGAAATAATAGATGATATGCCTAATGAAGAAAATCCGAGAAGAAGTAAACGTCAAAGGACATCTACTTCATTCGGTCCAGATTTTCTGACTTTGCTGTTAGAAAATGAGCCTCGTACCTTCAAGGAAGCAATGTCTTCATCAGAAGCACAATATTGGAAAGAAGCGGTCAATAGTGAAATAGAATCCATATTGAGCAACCATACATGGGAATTGGTTGACCTTCCTCCAGGTAATAAAACATTGGGTTCTAAATGGGGCGATGGTACTATTGACAAATACAAGGCAAGACTTGTTGTCAAAGGATTTAGACAACGAGAAGGTCTTGACTATTTTGACACATACTCGCCGGTAACAAGAATTACATCCATTCGGATGCTAATAGCGTTAGCCGCCTTGTATGATCTTCAAATCCATCAAATGGATGTAAAAACAGCCTTCTTAAATGGTGATCTTGAGGAAGAAATTTACATGAACCAACCTGAAGGGTTTGTGGTTCCGGGAAAAGAAAAGAAGGTGTGTAGACTTGTTAAGTCTCTTTATGGACTAAAACAAGCACCCCAACAATGGCATGCGAAATTTGACCAAACAATGTTGTCAAATGGTTTTAAGATTAATGAATGTGATAGATGTGTTTCCATTAAGAACGTTCCAAATCATATAGTCATTGTTTGCTTATATGTTGATGATGTGCTAATAATGAGCAAAGACATTGCCGACATTCAAGCTACTAAGCGCATGCTTGCTAGTAAGTTTGATATGAAAGAAATAGGAGTTGCCGATGGAATTCTAGGAATTAAAATCCAGAGGACTCCTCAAGGTCTAGCTTTGTCTCAATCACATTACGTGAAAATGGTACTTGAAAAATTCAAACACTTGGAATTTAGAAGTGCAAGAACTCCAATTGACTTAAATCATCATCTCATAAAGAATAAAGGTGAAAGTACGTCTCAATTGGAGTATGCTCGTGTGTTGGGAAGCTTAATATACATCATGAACTGTACACGACCTGATATAGCTTGTGCGATAAGTAAACTTAGTCGATTCACAAGTAATCCCAACAAACATCACTGGGTAGCAATGAAACGAGTTCTGGGATATTTGGAATATACCCAAGACTACGCTTTGCACTACAATAAATATCCTGCGGTTATCGAAGGATATAGTGATGCAAATTGGATAACCGGCTCAACAGAAACAAAGTCCACAAGTGGATATGTTTTTACTGTTGGTGGAGGAGCAGTATTTTGGAAGTCTTCCAAACAAACGTGCATTGCTCGCTCTACAATGGAATCAGAGTTTATAGCTTTGGATAAAGTCGGTGAAGAAGCTGAATGGCTTCGGAATTTTTTAGAAGACATTCTGTTCTGGCCAAAACCTTTGGCTCTTATTTGCATACATTGCGATAGTGAGGCTGCAATAGGACGGGCAGGGAGCGTTATGTATAACGGAAAGTCTCGTCATATACGACGAAGACATAACACCGTTAGACAACTACTTTCTAGTGGAATTATCACTATTGATTATGTAAGATCAAAGGATAATGTGGCGGATCCGCTTACAAAAGGCTTAACTAGAGAGGGAGTTGAGAAATCATCTAAGGGAATGGGACTATGGCCGAGGACAAGTCAACATGGCGGTAACTCTATCTAGAATTTTGGATGTTCCGAGATCTAGGTTCAAGGAGCTCAAACAAAGTTGTGATTGACCGGTTCAACATTGTCAAAGTAAAATCTTTGGTCCCTTCTCGTGATGAAGACAATGTTCAGTAACAAGGATAGAACTTTACACGTTCTTTAATGATTACCTAAGTTTGATGAGGTATTTATCAAATAGTGTCAATCTAAAGGATTACACGTTTAGGAATCACCTATGTAAGTGTGAAGTGGAAGCCGCTTCAATGAGAATTTTGTAAGGCCAATTCTCTACGCACTTATGAAACCAGGCGGTGTTCATGGCTAAAACGAACACAACAATGAGAACCAAAAGACGGTTAAGGGTTGGTTGTGTGACATATGGTTGTCTAGGTATACACTAAAGTTCGACGGTTCAAAGATATCAAATCTACCGATTGACCGAGTATATCCGACATATGTTCACTACGGAAAGTTCAAAGGGAAACCTACTTATCCAGATGCAATTAATCCTTACTTGCAAAATCACATAGCTTTCATCTATGATCTTTCTTGATACAGCCATTCCCATTCATGTGGGGGATTGTTAGACTTTAAGCCATTGGGCTTTAAAGTAGAAGAAGTGTGAATTGAAATGGAGGGAAATTGAAAATTTGAAGAAGTGAACTTTTGTCTTGCACTTTGTCCCTCATTGGTGAGGGACAACCACATTTGTGTGCTTATATATAGAATCACTTCTTAAAGCTCTTAAAAGGAGTTAAAGAGAATGAACCCTCGCGCTGTCGTCGTCGCTCGCTCGGCTCGGCTTTGGCTTTGGCTTTGGATTTGGATTTGGATTTGTCAAATGATCGATCGATAAGATTATTTTTGGACAAAATTTATTTAATTATTTAATAATTAATTAAATGCCAAATCACTGCTGAAAATACGCCAGAACCTTGCTGAAGGTTCAGAGGGCCTCTCTGGCCGCGGTTCTGCCGCGACCGNATCCAGATGCAATTAATCCTTACTTGCAAAATCACATAGCTTTCATCTATGATCTTTCTTAATACAGCCATTCCCATTCAGTGTGGGGGATTGTTGGACTTTAAGCCATTGGGCTTTAAAGTAGAAGAAGTGTGAATTGGAAATGGAGGGAAATTAAAAATTTGAAGAAGTAAACTTTTGTCTTGCACTTTGTCCCTCATTGGTGAGGGACAACCACATTTGTGTGCTTATATATAGAATCACTTCTTAAAGCTCTTAAAAGGAGTTGAAGAGAATGAACCCTCGCGCCGTCGTCATCGCTCGCTCGGCTCGGCTTCGGCTTTGGCTTTGGATTTGGATTTGGATTTGGATTTGGATTTGGATTTGGATTTGGAAAATGATCGATCGATGAGATTATTTTTGGACAAATTTATTTAATTATTTAATAATTAATTAAATGCCAAATCACTGCTGAAAATACGCTAGAACCCTGCTGAAGGTTCAGAGGGCCTCTCTGGCCGCGGTTCTGCCGCGACCGCGGTAGAACCGCGGCGGGCAGGTTCAGAAAGCCTCTCTGACCGCGGTTCTGCCGCGACCACGGTAGAACCGCGGCAGGCAGCGTATTCTTCTGAAAAGGCACCTTTTCCAAACACCTCTTCTGATAATTGCCTATAAATTCTGAGGCAAGGCTCCATTTTCTACACACGAAAAATACTCCAGAACTTCTTTCTTTCTGAATATACTGCATCCTAATTCGCGGTCTCTCTCTCTCAAATTCGTAAGTGTGATTTTGCTCCGTTCTTTGAGTTCGTTGGTATCCTGCAGTTTGTATTGCCACTGTTGCAGGAAGGTTTATTTCATTTTATCCTGGGAGGATTTAATCCATTACCTTGGCAACGT
>NW_017672490.1:0-12351 GCF_001879085.1 Nicotiana attenuata
AAAAGAAAACAGAAAAAGAAAAAAGAGAGCTTACTGTTTAGAGGCGGCTAAGCTTGACTCGATCCGAACACGTGAATCTTTTTTAAAGATTCTTGACCCGTAATATACCTAATCAGGTGTCTTAAACAGGGAGACACCTGGTTAGGGATATTAGGGTCGAGAAACTTAAAAAATTAAACTAGGGTTTCATTTTTAAATTTAAAATTCGAAGGTTTTGGAGAGGTTTTGAAAGTTATCGTTTGGAGATTCGGAATGAGGAGGGTGAGGGGATTATATGGTGTTAATTTGGTTGAGTTTGGAGAAAGTAGGGTCTTGGCCGAATCTTAGATTTAAAATCCGAGGAATTTGGTTAGGAATTAGAGGATGCTATCATGGGGGTTGGAAAGAGGAGGATGAGAGGATTGAGGGGTGTAATTTTTGAGTGATTTGGAGCTTCGCCGCCGGCGGCGGCGATTTCCGGCCGGCGACGGACGGTGGCAAGAGGGTGGAGATACGGTGGAATACGGTGGGGCTATGGTGTGGCGATTTCCGGTGAGATATGAGAGTGGGGTGCGAGAGAGATGAATGAGGGGGTAGGGGGGTGTGTTTCGGACATATATGTATTAATTAAAACCAGCTTCAGGACCGTTCGATCAAGGAACCTCGACGGTCCTGATTGAACGAGTCCAAACGACGTCGTTTCACGTGGGCTGGGGAATTGGACCGGGTAAGGTTGGACGGGTTTCAGGTGTACAAATTTGGGCTTTGATTTGGTCTAAGGTGAATTTAGCCCAAATTCCTTTTTGATTTTGTTTTCTTACTTTTGTATTCTATTTATTTATTTATTTATTATTATTTTTTGGTATTTTTAGTATTTATTTATTATTATTTATTCTTTTCTGGTTTTATAAAAATGCTAAAACAAAACAAAGACTCAATTAAACTATTTAAACTTTCCTAAAATTACATAAAAACTCTATTAACAATTAAGAATGCAACAAGACTATTTTTGCAATTTTTTCCTTTAAACTTTATTCTAAATCTAATTAATACCTAACTAATACTAAAAATGGTGAAATTAAAATCCCTAAATGTATGTGCATATTTTCTGTATTTTTATGAAAAATGCAACCAATTAACACAAAAACTCAAACAAAAATTCACAAAAAATTGTAAAATAATAAAGAAATCAATTATTTGAAACTTTCGGAATTAATTTGCTTAGGGCAAAAATCACGTGCTCACAGTTAATATGGTCAATTCCATTGCTAATTAATGCTAAAAGGTGAATTTCTTAATCTGTGTGAAAACATCCAAAAAATCACTTATTTTGGACCGGAGGGAGTATTTGCTACAGATTACATTAGACCCGAGTCTATATTTTGTTACACCTTGCTGTTGATACCTAGTAATTTAGCTTGGTACTTATATAGAACGGCGTCTTTAAGCTTAATGGAGAAACTAAAGGGCTTCTCACAGGAGACCAAAGTCGCATTTTATTTACTACTCCCTCCGCTTTAATTTATGTGAACCCGTTTGACTGAGCACGGAGTTTAAAGAAAAATGAAGACTTTTGGAATTTGTGGTCCTAAACAAGTCAAAATGGGGTTCAGAGTATTTGTATGGCTGCAAAAGCTTCTCATTAAGGGTAGAATTGGAAGTTTAAGCTAAATTATTTTTAAATTTAGAAAGGGATCATTCGTTTTGGAACAGACCAAATAGGAAATAGGTTCACATAACAGGAACAGAGGGAGTAATAAATGAAGAGAAATTTTCATAAAGCACAATCTTTTAGTAGTAATTAGCCATCTATAGATACCGTTTGCTATATTACGTATTATAGATACCTTTTCTGTGGTTATAAGATGTATTTGATGTATTTAAGCTATTGTATTCATGAATACAGTAGCAAAATAGGCGTGAATTAGGGAAGTCCAGCTAATCAGTTGTTGTATTCGAGTGTATTCGACTGTGTTCATGGAGTGAAACATGGGATTACAGCTGGACAGATTATTGTATTCGACTGTATTCGACTGTATTCACGGCGTGAAATAGGAGATTACATTGTTTTTAAAACGGAAAGTGAATCAATTAACATAATAGACTCCTAATATAACTCGACAAACTCAATTATAACACACAAAATTTATATTTTTTAGTTATAAAAAAGATTCTCAACCGCAAAATACCCCAAAAACATAGCAATTTTCAGAGAAATTATATAATACATCTGAATACATAAATTATATTAATTAAAAAAAATATATGAATACATTCATGGATATAGCGAGACAATGGATACAATGAAATAGATAGAATACAGAGGGATACATTGAAATACAATGAGAAAAAAAGATACTGAATACAATGAAATACATGGAATACAACGAGATACATTGAATTACAATGAATAAAAAGATAGTGGATACAATGAAATACATAGAAATACAGCGAGATACATTGAAATGCTCTTAAAAAAAAGGTAACTGAATCTTCAAATTGCTCAACCCCAAACTTCAGACGACCTATTTTAGTCGACATTTTTCGATGACCCATCAGATTCCGACCATGATCCATAAGCAGCGATGAGAGAAAGAAGAAGAAAACGAGAAAGATCGCTGAAGAAGAAATTCAGCAGTCAATTCGCTGAAGAAGAAATTCGCTGACTGCTGAAATTCAGCAGTCAATTCACTGAAGAAGAAATTGAGCAGTCGAAGAATAAATTCGGAAGAAGAAACATACTGGAGTTGACTCCTTATTCATGTCCACGAAACTTTGGGAGAAAAAGAGAGTTGATATTAGAGGAAGAGGTCCACGAAACTTTGGGAGAATGGGATGTATCAAAGTAGAGAGAGAAAGAAAAAAGTGTAACTGATTAGCGTATTTAGTGGCTTAGGGCTATGAGTAAACCAAAATTAGGAATTTTGCTATAAACCTTAAAAGGTATCTATAGAATATAATTTTTTTAAATGGTATTTATTTAGAATAAATAAGGTGTTAACCTTTGCTATATGAGGTAAAAATTCCATAAATGAATCATTAGTTTCCAAAGTGAAAATCAGAATAGTGTTCGTCTAGGACTGTTAAATTTGGCCCAAGCCCAAATGACACGTCCAACTCGCTCAAGGTTGTGCTGATTATTAAGTCGCCAATTTATTGAACTCAACTTATATTGACCCAACGCATCTCAACCCATTTAAAGTTGGGTCACTTTTTAGCCCAAATTGGTCCATGAGTATGTTTGCCAAAATATCTTAGAAATAAATTTATTTTTTTGTTTGATATGTTATATATGGCTATAACAAAAGAAAAAAAAAGTCTTATCTAGTAATTATACAATTCATAAGAAAACAATATATATTAACTAAAGATGGATAAGAGTTGGGCAAATTGGACTATAACCCAACTTTTAGCCCGTCTTGACCCAACTCATCTTAGCCAAAGTAATTTTTGGACCGATCATTTGACCCTCCCAATTATTAACTTAATCCCGTTTTGAACCGCCCAAAATCGGCCCAACTCGCGCCATTTGACACTCATATGTTCTTTGCAATATATATTAATTAACTTTCTATAACACACAGCACGCACAGAAGACAGAAGCATTCGACAAGAAAGCAAACCCTTCAAGGAAAAGGCAAAACCTTCCTAGGGATTACATTTATTCTTTTGCAGAAGAGTTTAAACGATCAAACAAGAAAACGGTAAATGAAGAGTACATGTCTTATTCTTGCATACGTTAATATATGCACCTAAAACTAAAAGATTTATAGAGTTTTATTCAATATACTCATTCTGCCAATTGTCAAGGTTCATCCCAGAAGCAAGTGGTATGATAATATCAGAAAATTCATCAGCCATTTTTGTCCAATGTAGGCTTGGCTCCCACTCTACCTCTCTAAGTACCCTCGATATTTTCTTTACCAAAATGTCACTTCCTTCTTTTGTCAAATGCATCCCATCCCTACACAAACACAAAATTAAAAATCTAACTTCTTATAAAAAATGATAATTAACCGGTTAAAATTTACTAGTAATGTAGAAAAAATTTACGTACGCGCGCTCAATGTATATGACTTAATTTCCTTGATTCAACGTGAAACAACATTATTTACTATTACTCCGATCCATATATTAACACAAAAGTAAAGAGTAAAAGTAGTAGAGATTTCAACTTACAAGAAGACTGTAGTCAACCAATCAGGGCGTTCCTGAAGTGCAGACCAAAAATCTATAACCTTCACGCCTAATTCTTGGCCTAATTTTATACCAGCTTCTGAGTATATGCGGCCCGTCTCATTATTTCTACCTCGACTATCACTGGTAATTTCAGGTTGTAATGGTCAGAAATAGGATGAATACATACTTTTAAACATCATTTAAATTACTTAAAAATAAATCAAGAAGTCATTTCCAGTATCAGGGTTAAATTACCCATAAAATTGAACAATTTGTTCCTCGTTCACCGGAGGAGCGCTTAGCATAATCAGACGAGTTTTTTCTGAAAGGCTCTGTAAGTAATATACGTGACAACATTTATGTTAGAAATACCAAATAAAGTGTAAGAGTAATAGCTAGGAAAATGTTTCAAATAATGATAAACTGGGTTAAACTTAATTACCCGCATTCAATGTATATATACAACAGCAAGTTTTTCATACACATATTTAATTGGGTATGGTTAAAAACTTAAAATGTTTACTTGGTTTGATTTAAACACTGAATGCGAAAAAATATTTACCGTGATATGAAGTGCAATCCTCCTCATGTTTTCAATATATTCTTGAAGAGGGACATGAGCGCTGCCAGGAAATTCAGGATCTACTGAATCATTTCCACCAAAATAAAGTATGACAAGAGAAGGTTTAATATCCGCATCCTGTATTGGAATTAAACAAAAAAATAGATTACAACTCTAGATCAATAAATTTTTCTTTGAGGGAGAGAAATACAAACATCATCATAAATTGTGGAACATCGACTAGCCAATTAGGTCTGAACTCTTGGGTTTAACTCTACAGGAAACAGGTATTTTAGCAACCACAAAGGGGTGTGGTAGGATGAATGAAATCTCTCCAAACTTCGCTAAAGGTCTTGACTCGAGCCTTGGGAATTGAACCCTTGATAAGGAGCTCTTTCTCCTTTAATGGGCCTTATGTGCTCACAGTAGGCCAGTAATTTTCGAATATTTTAACTTTTTCCTTAATTCTGCCTAATGCATGGATAAAATTCACAACATTTTAGTTGGTTTATATGTGTTTTGAAGAATTAACTTGAATTTTCGCTAATTGAACCGCTTAAATTAAAAATAGCCCGGGATGTATAATATATGATAATCATATGTATAAGCATGTATAACAAATATATATTTTATGTATACCGACTAAAAAAGGTAATAATGAATCTATTTGTGTAAAGATCCCTATCATTTTCTTGCAAAAGAAAAGTCCATCATCTAAGAAAATTGTTTTAATGTTTTGGAGAAAGAATTTTTATTCTAGCAAGTGGTAGCATATTAAGGAAGCACACAAGTCATTGATTATTAAACATGTATACAATACTCGGCAAAGCTTTAGGTACCTTTGGGTAAAGCTGTCAACATGGTTAGGCCTGCTGGGCTGGTCCAGCCTAGCCCGTAATTTAGTAAGGCTGGACTAAGATATTTAGAGCCCAACTAATTATCAATTTTTTTAGCCCGCTCGAATAAACCCACAGCTCGTGAGACTTGATCGAGGCTGGACTGGGCGGACTCATGGGTTTAATAAAAAAAATATTTAATTAAAAATATACAAAATAAATCTAAAAGTAACCAGAATTGTAGCCCAAACTCAAAGTCTATTAAGTCTATCATATTAAAAGATCAAAGTCATAAAATTTAAATTTTAAACATAAAGTTAAGTTAAATAAGATCAAGAAATAAGTAAATAATAAAATTCTAAATTTTCTAAACCCTAAAAAGAAGTAGCGTTGTTTCCTCTATTTCGTTCTCGTATAAGTGTTCTTTTTTCATCTCTTAATTTTGTTATCACAAGCAAATTCAAATGTGCTTGATGAAGATAAGGTGTTGGTGTTAGTTATATATACCATAAGTCCCATGAATGTTGTTTGAATAGTTTGTTCATAGTGTTTACATTTAATGAATGAAATATATATTGTCCTATATTTTTTGTATTTTTTGTATTTTATTGCAATCTATTGAAACAATATGAAAAGTTATTAAGTTTTGCATAACTTTTTTGCCCAACAAAATGTTTTTGACTTGTAATTTTTTTTTTTTTTTTTGCATTTACATATTAGAACTTAAATTTTATTAAATACAAAAAATATTTTAAAAAACTTTTGACCGGCTAGGGCCCGCTACCGACATAAGGCTGGGTTGGGGCTAAGCATTTAAGGGCCAACAAAATTGTGATCCAACCCGGCCCAACCCATCAAATACCAAGCCCCTGACGCGGCCAACGATCAAATACCAAGGCTCACGTTGGCTGGGTTAGGCTGGACTGGAGCAGCCTGTATTGATAGGTATACCTTCGGGAAAACTTTGTCCAAAACTTGAAGAGCCATCCTTGAGTTCCAACCAGAATATCCACGCAATGAAATATCAGCCTGTTCCAATTATAGAATAAAACGATTAGTTTAAAGCTGAAAATATTACTTTCAACTTTTGTATAGAAAAGGACTCGCTTAGAATTAAATGAGATTCTTATTGTGGAATCGAATTTTTTTTAAAGATATATTTACTAGACGACTGATTAGTAGCAAATCACACTAATCTGATGTATATGATAAGAATTATAAACTCAAAGGGCAAAGGAAGACATACCTTGCGAGAGTAGAGGCTAGTGAGGGTTGCGCCCCAGCCATGATAATCGTAGCTTAACTGCACAATTGATGACCCAAATAGAACGAACAATGGACGACTTGGTCCTATCATATTTTTGGGTGTCTCTAATTTCTCTTAACAATTTTCCTTTTACAAGGCAAAAACAGCTCCACACTGTATTTATAATGGTTGAAGCCTACTAGGGACAAGATATGCGCACTGAATACAATAATATGGCGTATTGGCGTGTGCCTTTGAATTTTGATATTCGTTCAACTTTAAACTATAATTAATTCCCAGCTTATTATATTCTAAAGATTCTTTTTTTCAGTCTCCGCACCATTCTGCCAAGTTTTAAATGTTAATCTATAACTTCTCTTTTAATTCTCCCCCACACAAATTTACCCATAGGTGTATTGCAGTTCTAATTTGTACAGCCCCTTAGAGGATAGTAAGAAACGGGTTGAGGCCCAAGAAGTTCAAAAAGATCCAAGTAACAAGATCTTTGACTCATTTTTCTCCTTTTAGTCGTTTGAAGTATAAACTTTTTAAGCCTATATAATACTACATTTACCAAAATGAGATATAACACTTGAATATTCTTTCATTTTAGTTTGCAACTTCCTACCTTATGTTTATTGGGAGAGGGTATGTCACCTTCTATATGTGCTGGCTTCATATGGACATTTTTGAGCTAATATCAAAGACAAAATCAAAAAGGTGCAGGACAAGTCGGACAGGCACATGACAAGTCGGACATGCACAGGGCAATTTTGACAGGCGCAATACATGCTAAAAATCCATGAATAATTGTCTGTGTATAAATGAGTTTGAAATACATTAAATACATATTTCTAAATTGGTTTCTTGAACTACAAATTTTTTTTAGCCAAAAGTACTACATTTAACAAACTGTTTTACAACACATGAATCTTTAATGGTAGGTTTGCAACTTACCCTCTGTATTTTATGTTTATTAAGAGAGGGTATGTCACCTTTTACACGTGTTCGCTTTATATCGTGAAGCGGATAATTTTGAGCCAAATTCAAAGACAAAGTCGGACAGGTGCAGGACAAATCAGACAAGCACATGACAAAACGGACATGTGCAGGACTATTCGGACAGGTTCACGACAAGTCGGACTGGCGCAGTATCTGTATTTGTACCTAGAACATTAGCTTCATCAGTTTGAAGGACAAAAGAGTTGCTCGTGGTGAAAAAGTTTAGACTTGCATTTCTAGGGAGAGATAATCGACTAGCACTAAAGCGAGCAAAGAATTCAAGACAACATCATCGTTGTGCAGAAAAAGAACTGGTAATTATGGATTGTAGGGAAAAAGTACGAACATAAATCCCTAAACATTCGAAATTGAACAAATTAAGATATGTACTTCTGTAAAATTCTATTTATCTTATCCGCCAATAGAAAGAGCTTCTGTTTGGCAGCAGATGTTGATAAGGAAGTAAATATTTTAGCAAGCCTAATATACACTTGTTTTTTATTACGTACAGTTATACTTAGTCTTTTATATATAATATTTTTTCAACGGCTAATATGGTACAAGCATTGACTTCCCAACATTATGTTCTATCTTACTTTTTTGTAGGCTAAAAGAAGTTTACACCCCTTTCAGGTTTGTAATGATATTCGAAACAATATGATCTCGAGTTTGTGCTTAAAGAAGGAACTAATAATAGTTGGTGCTACAAAATGAAGAACAAATCTCTCCATATCAATGAGTTCCAAATATCGTAAAATTATTTTGTACTAATATCATTCATAATTTATTAGAATAAAACATTTGAGTTTAGTTCATCGCATCTAGCATTTTTTTTTTTCCGAAAAAGAAGTTTCTATGTGAGAACTTCAAATTCTAAAATTATATAGTTGAACCTACAAAGGAAAGTGTTATTATATTAGACGACGACATAGGATCTCGAGCATCTATTCAATATATTATTCTCAAGAATATGGAAGAAAAGATTATGCATAAATATTCCAAACGTATTCTTAAAGGCAAAAATAACAAGCAACGACGCTTTTAATTGATGCAACAATAGAGAGAACTTTGGTCTTTCCCATGGCTAATGCTACATATACATCTTTTTCTATTACCTCTCTCATTGTCCGCGCATCGCGCGAGTACGTATACTAGTTTTTTAATAAAGCTACAAGATCCTTGACACCCCCCGACCATGAAATATCGCCTTTGGAGAAGCCATAGGCGGAGCTACCGTTGCTTACAGTTTCCGCAGAACCCAAGAACTTTGACCAAGTGATTTATATATTTGTGTTAAAAAATTACTTAACTAATAATTTATTGAGAACTCAATAAGATGCCTTTTTTAGAATTCATAACTCAAAAGCTCAAAAGTGCGCGGGTGCATAGGCCTTTTTACTGCTAACAATTATCCAGTTTTTTTTCATGGTTAAGTTCTATGATATTTGGACAAAAGCGTCCATATTGTTTTTTAACGATTGATGAGATGACTTAGAAACTAGAGTAAAACCAAAGAGATTAACTTTGGGAGAATAATCGTAAGATATTCTTGTTTTCTCCCGTAAAAGTACGGCAAATATATTAAATAGGGCCTTGGCTAGCTGTAAGTTTATTCTAGATTATTATTATAGCTATTTATTAATTTGATTTATTTTGGTATCAAATTAATAAATAGCTATAATAATAATTTAGAATAAACTAACAAAGTAAAAATTGATAAAGTCTGGTCCTTCAAGTTATAATCTTCTTCTTATATAATATGATCTTAAATAGTAAAACTGATGATATGATAGTATTCGAAATATAAGATATAGTTGTTTTCTATATATATCTGAACAAATTCTATTATTTTGTTGTAAATATATAAAATGTATAGCTAACGGAACCAAAATAAATCAAATTAATAAATAGCAAAATAAATCAAATTAATAAATAGCTATAATAATAATCTAGAATAAACTAACAAAGTAAAAATTGATAAAGTCTGATCCTTCAAGTTATAATCTTCTTCTTATATAATATGATCTTAAATAGTAAAACTGATGATATGATAGTATTCGAAATATAAGATATAGTTGTTTTCTATATATATCTGAACAAATTCTATTATTTTATTGTAAATATATAAAATGTATAGCTAAGTCTATTATAGAGTAGAATCCGGTATATATGTCTAATTTAAATTCTTCTAGACTTGAGGTAAGGCTTCTAGCAAATCCTTCTGGATGGGTATAGTTACTATGATTAATAGGCATTAACAGTAATATTATTTTTGAAATATTTACTGGTTCAGTAAAATAATTTTACTGGTACGGTAAATTTAGTGCTGTAAAAAAACGTTAAACTCTTATGTTGTAACATCCTACTTGGTACTCTCTCTCTCTTATTCTGTAGACCTATATCGTTACAGTATTATCAAAATTATGCCCTGAAATTACCCCTTCTATACTCTTTTTTTTTTATTCCACTCTGTTCATCTCTTCTTTCCAATTTTTTAAAGAATTAATCTTTTCTTAACTCTTTTTTCATTAACCCCACCCTGGCCACGGTTAAACATATATACCCATTTTTTGTTAATGTTGGGTTTGACTTAACCGGTTTCTCCTAGGAATTTATAGGTTAATCCATCAAAATTATTAAAAAATTGGAAAGATAACCATATACTAGACGATATATTAGTATTTAGTAAGGATATTAAAGAGCATTTAGGACATCTACAGACAGTATTTAGATTATTTGTAGATAATGGAATAATAATTAGTAAAAAGAAAATGGAACTATGTAAAAATTATATCAATTTTCTAGGAGTAGTTTTAGGGGATGGAAAAATTAAATTACAACCCCATATAGCTAAAAAGGCTCTAGAAATGCCAGATAAATTAGACAATACTAAAGAACTACAAAAGTTTTTAGGAATAGTAAATTATGCAAGAAATTTTATAAAAGATTTAGGAAAAATAGCAGGACCACTATATGCTAAAACAGGCTCTACAGGACAAAAACATTTCAACATAGAAGACATTAAATTAGTACAAAAAATCAAAGAAAAAATAAAAACTTCTTCTTATATAATATGATCTTAAATAGTAAAACTGATGATATGATAGTATTCGAAATATAAGATATAGTTGTTTTCTATATATATCTGAACAAATTCTATTATTTTGTTGTAAATATATAAAATGTATAGCTAAGTCTATTATAGAGTAGAATCCGGTATCTATGTCTAATTTAAATTCTTCTAGACTTGAGGTAAGGCTTCTAGCAAATCCTTCTGGATGGGTATAGTTATTACGATTAATAGGAATTAACAGTAATATTGTTTTTGAAATATTTACTGGTTCAGTAAAATAATTTTACTGGTACGGTAAATTTAGTGCTGTAAAAAACGTTAAACTCTTATGTTGTAACATCCTACTCGGTACTCTCTCTCTCTTATTCTGTAGACCTATATCGTTACAGTATTATCAAAATTATGCCCTGAAATTACCCTTTTTATTTTATTTTATTCCACTCTGTTCATCTCTTCTTTCCAATTTTTTAAAGAATTAATCTTTTCTTAACTCTTTTTTCATTAACCCCACCCTGGCCACAGTTAAACATATATACCCATTTTTCGTTAATGTTGGGTTTGACTTAACCGGTTTCTCCTAGGAATTTATAGGTTAATCCATCAAAATTATTAAGAAATTGGAAAGATAACCATATACTAAGAGTGGTATATATATATATATATATATACATACTATATGTATGTATATATACCTACTAATAATTGAGGAATAATAAATATAAACTATACATAATAACATAAAACTGTAAAACAGGGGTAATATCCAGAAACATAATTTAGATAAAATGAGCAACTTACATGTTTACAGGAGAGAGATTTCCCTTTCGGGAAACCCAAAAAGTTTACTGGACTTGGTAATTAAGATCTGGCACACACAAGCATAATGATTTATTTATTTTACAAACTCGAGGTAGAAACTGCTAAGGCATACATAAGGAAATATTTTACAAGGTATATTACAAGATGTTTGGAGGATGGTGGGTGATGAAGGAGAGGATTTTGGTGGCTTGGCTTTCTTGAGAGTGTTCTTTCTCTTGTAGTTGTCTTCTCTTCTTCTTTCTTTCACTTTTTATAGCTAAATTTTTGAGACGGATTTCAAAATGGACTCCAAACCCTTCCAGAAATCTTTCTTGTCTAGCCTTATAGGGTACTTCATTGGGCCCCATCTTCACATGGCTTAGGCAGGGATTTCTTTAGTGTTTGTGACTATTTTCTTCCACTCAAATTTCAGCTTGTCTTGTAGTATTACCTTTTGTCACGTCTTCTTTTCTTTATGTCACTTCTTCTTTTTCAATTGTCTCCCGAATTATTGCTCTTTGTCTTTGTTGCTCTTATTTTTTTTTCTAACTGAGATCTCGCTTCCTTTTACGTGTCTAATTTATGTAGAGCTATTGAATCAAAGCTCATTCCAGAATCATCTTCGTATGGATCTTGGGCATATTGATAATTTAGGTGGTCTTCATTATCATCATCT
>NW_017672490.1:16039-48908 GCF_001879085.1 Nicotiana attenuata
CCCATATTATATTAGTATAATATTTTATTCAAGTACAATTTATATTTTTTCTTTTGCTCAGATTATTTAGTGACATAAGCTTAACTGGAATAATACATACTCTTCATCGTTAAATTTATTCAAATTTGACTATCATAAGTTTAAGTTACTCTTCCACAAAATATATAGCACCTTTTATTTTAGGAAGAAAATGTGCTTAATGCACTTCAAGCAATATCACTATTAATATATGACTCTGTGCATTTTTTACCTTGTTTATATATTATCTGCAATCCAATATAAAATTAAACAAATTTAAAAATATAAAATAATAATAGTAATAGTAACAAAAAGGAAAAAAGAGTAAAAATACAAATTCTTAATATACTCTTGAGTACCTCTTTATTGCAAATGATATAGTACAAGTGGAAAAAAAAATATTCTCTTTCTTAATATTAACATGTACTCTTGAAAAATAAATGTAAACTATACAATTTTGCTTCTGCTTCTTAAACTATTTTTGATATTCAAGTATGCACTTAGAAAGAACAAGATATTGTCTGAAAAAAAAAACACGCTAAACAATAGTAAACATTACTTACAATGTTTAGAAGGAAAAAAAAAGAAAAGAAAAAAGAAATAGTCACATGGTCAACTTTAGAGAGAAGAAACATATGAAGGAAGAGGAGTAGGAATACCTTTATATCATTTTCGGTTTTAAAAACGATATCATGTATTTTGAGTGAATAAAAGTTGGAAGATAATCCATTAAACTCACCCATATTTTACCCACATTTTACCCATGAATACCCATATTTCTGCGAGTTGAATATGAGTTGAAGCCAAATTTTACCCAACTTAAATATCACTCATCGGACCCACAAAATGTGGGCGGATTGATAAAAAATGGGCTCATTTTGCCGGCACTAGTCGAGATCAACTTCTGTAACAATATAACCCACTAATAATATCGTCGTTTTAGGTGTAAGCACGCGCAATTTTAGAATGTGTTACTCTGGTCTAAGATTTATTTCCTTGTATATATAACATTTCTCTCATATTTTATTTCTGTGAGATTTGCCTAAGATGTTACATGTAGTGAATCCTAATGCGATGTGCTAAACTCAAAGTATGTTTGTCAAAACAATTTCTAAATCAAACGATGGCCGGAGTTTGTTCAAATCTAACAGGAATAAAAGGAATAAAATCCATCGGCTAATGCATTTTTTAATCAAACAATGTTTGGAGTATGTTAAAATTTAACATGTACAAAAGGACTAAAATCCTTGCTAATGCTTGAGTGCTACGTTGGTTAACAAACTTTTTTATGGAGGACTTGTACTGTTGTATACATGCAATAAGACATGTTACTTACATGTCCACTTTCTTTTGTTAAAAATTGAATAGCTTATTATTGTAATGAAACAATAAAGAAAAATACTGCAAAGAAAGAGAGAATTCTTATTGATTTAGGATAAATTATAATGAAATAGAATCTCACTATTTATGGAAAAAAGTGACTTAGCCACCAAGTAAAAAAAATCCTAAAATCTCTCGCAAATATAGACATTCACCTTAAATACAATTCTATTTATAACACTCCCCATTGAATGTCTATTCAATAGATAATGTGCCTCGCTAAAACCTTAACTAAAATAAAACTCAATGGGAAAAAAAGTTCTAGAGAAGGAAAAAAAGTACACATATTTAGAAATACGCCTTTTGGTTGCCTCGTTAAAAACCTTCCAAGGAAAACCCAGTGGGACAAAACCTTGTAAGGGAAAAAGAGTACAACGCGTATTAACTCCCCCTGATGAGAGCATCAATTCACATCCTTGAGCCTTCGCATCCCAATCTTGTACACTGGTTTCTTGAAGGTTGACGTTGGTAGAGATTTGGTGAACAAATCGGCCATATTATCTCTTGAACGAATCTGTTGCACATTGATATTGCCATTCTTTTGAAGATCATGTGCAAAAAATAACTTTGGTAAAATATGCTTTGTCCTATCTCCTTTTATGAATCCTCCCTTCAATTGGGCTATGTATGATACATTGTCTTCATACAAAATCGTGGGTAGTTTGTCACACTTCAAACCACATTTGTCTCGAATAAGATGTATTATAGACCTCAACCACACACATTCTTGACTTGCTTCATGAATAGCAATTATCTTAGCATGATTAGATGAAGTAGCCACGATTGATTGCTTAGTCGAGCGCCAAGATATGGCAGTGCCACCACATGTAAACACATAGACTGTTTGAGATCGAGCCTTGTGTGGGTCAGATAAATACTCAGCATCGGCATAACCAACATGATAGGGACTGCAATCAACAACAACATATCCAGTATAATCCCACAAGTGGGGTCTGGGGAGGAGGGTAGTGTGTACGCAGACCTTACTCCTACCTGGCGAGGTAGAGAGATTGTTTCCAATAGACCCTCGACTCAAGAAAAGGTGAAAAGAGAGAAAGGAAGAAGACGAAGGAGAAAGAGGAATAAGAAAGAAAAAAATAGAGGGACGAAGGACGATAAGGAAAAGGGGAGAAAGACAACTATAATAACAACAATAACAACAACAACAACAGCAACAATAACGAAAGCAGTAACAGAGAATAGCAAACTGCAATCGTTGCCATAAAATAAACCCATATCGGTAGTCCCTTTTAGATACTGGAATATATGTTTGATTCCATTCCAATGTCTCCTTGTAGGAGCATAGCTATATCTTGCTAAGACATTAACTGAAAAAGTTATGTCATGCCTTGTAGTATTAGCAAGATACATTAGTGCACCAATTGCACTAAGATATGGTACTTCAGGACCAAGTAGCTCTTCATTCTTTTCTTGAGGTCAGAACGGATCCTTATTCACATCAAGTGATCTAACCACCATCTGAGTACTTAATGGATGTGCTCCATCCATGTAAAATCATTTTAATACCTTTTCTGTGTAGGCTGATTGATGACCAAAAATCCTGTTTGCCAAATGTTCAATTTGCAAACCGAGACATAATTTTGTCTTTCCGAGATCTTTCATCTAGAATTCTTTCTTTAAATAATTAATTTTCTTTTGGAACTCTGTAGGAGTTCCAATAAGGTTTATGTCACCGACATATACGGCTAGTACAACAAATTCCGGTGTTGTTTTTTTTTATAAAAACACATGGACAAATGACATCATTTATAATCTTCCGTTAATAAATACTCACTAAGACGGTTAAACCACATTCGTCCTGATTGCTTTAGACCATACAAAGATCTTTGCAATTGGATTGAAACAATTTCCCAGGACTTTGAATTATGTGCGTCAGGCATTTTAAATCCCTCGAAATTTTCATGTATATCTCATTATCAAGTGAGCCATAAAGGTAGGTTGTAACCACATCCATTAAATGCATGTCAAGCTTTTCCTGGACAATAAAAGTAATGAGATAACAAAATGTTATTGCATCCTCACTATTTTGCATAATTCTAGATGCAACATTGTATGAAAAGGCATAATCCACCACTCTATCCAATAGATTCAAATTTGTCTCAATATCGATTGGGTTTATTGATAGTTCCTTATTTTCTTGAGTCTCAGGCTCACGATTTCCTCATGAACCTCAGGATTGGTTGAATCATGGATTTCTTCACGAGACTCTTTCGTAGTGTCATCTTGATCATTTATTTTTGTTTTTCTAGGATTTCGATCCTTAGAACCCAATGGCCTGCCACACTTTAGGCATGCTTTTGACTCATTAGCTATGGCACTAGAAGATTGTCCAACAGGAACATCAATACGGATTGGAACATTCTCTGCAGGGATATGTGATTTTGTTATCCTTTTTAGATCCGTAAATGCGTCTGGCATTTGATTTGCTATTTTCTGCAAATGAATAATCTTTTGCACTTCTTTTTCACAAATAGAGGCACGTGGATCAAGATGAGACAATGATAGATTTTTCCACAAAATTTCCCATTTGGTTTCACCAATTTCTCCCCCTAATTATGGAAAAATATCTCATCAAATCGACAGTCTGCAAATCGAGTAGTGAACAAATCCCCCGTTAATGTTTCGAGGTAGCGAATAATGGAGGGTGATTCAAACCTAACATATATTCCTAACCTTCTATGGGGACCTATTTTGGTGCGATATGGCGGTGCTACAGGCACATAGATTGCGCATCCAAAATTCTTAAATGGGATATATTAGGTTCATAACCCAAGAATAATTGCAACGGGGAATATTTATGATAATTTGTCGGTCTAAGACGAACTAGCATTGCTGCATGCAAAATGGCATGACCCCAAACATAAGTGGGTAACCTCATTTTCATGAGTAACGGTCTTGCTATCAATTACAGACGTTTAATCAAAGACTCTGTAAGGCCATTTTGAGGGTGAACATGAGCTACAGAATGTTTCACTTTTATCCCAATTGATATCCAATAATCATTAAATGCTTGGAATGAAAACTCAGTAGCATTATGAAGTCTAATAGACTTAATTGGATTATTAGGAAACTATGCCCTTAATCGAATTATTTGTGCCATTAATTTGCAAACGCAAGGTTACGAGATGACAATAAGCACACATGAGACCATCTAGAAGATGCATATATTAAGACCATAAAATATTGTAATGACCCAACCGGTCGTTTCGAGCATTTGCACTTCGCTCGCCAGTTCTCGGGCATGACTAGTCTCGTATTATGTATTGTGACTTATGTAATCGGTTTTGGTTTTCAGGTTGATCGGAATAGATATGGAAGGATGATTCTCAGCTTGAAGCTTTAAATTTGAAAGGTTTGACTCGGTCTTGACTTTTTATTATTTGAGCTCGAATTTGGAGTTTTATGATTTGGTTAGCTCCGTTGGGTGATTTGCAGCTTAAGAGCGCGATCGGAATATATTTTGGAGGCCCGTGGTAGATTTAGGCTTGTATTGGCGAAATTGGAATTTTGGCGTTTTCCGGTTGGTAGTGGAGATTTTGATATAGGGGTCGGAATGGAATTCCAGAAATTGGAGTAGATCCGTTGTGTCATTTTGTGACGTGTGTGCAAAATTTTAGGTCATTCGGACGAGGTTTGATATACTTTTTGATCAAAAGCGGAATTCGGAAGTTTTTGGAACCTTAGGCTTGAATCCGATGTTATTTTGTTGATTCGATGTTGTTTTAGGTGTTTCGAAGATTGGTATAAGTTTGGATAGTCGTATATGACTTGCTCGTGCTTTTGGTTGAGGTCCCGGGGGCCTCGAGGTGATTTCGGATGGTTGACGCGGAGTTTGGAGTAGGAAACTTGCAGCTGAAGCTGCGAATTCTGTCATAACCGCACCTGCGGACTGGGGACCGCACCTGCGGACTATTAGCCGCAGATGCGGAATTGGGTGAGAAGAGCTGAAGGCGCAGGTGCAGAAGTTGGGTCGCATGTGCGATTTTGATGATTTTAGTGGAAACCGCAGAAGCGGTCGTTTGGCCGCAGAAGCAGCTCCGCAGGTGCGAAAAATGGGCCGCAGGTGCGTAAACCCTGGGCCAGAAAGTATATAAACCCTCATTCGTTATTTTTGGGTTGTTCTTCACCATTTTTATTCGGGTTTGAGCTTGAGGGAGCATTTTGAAGAGGGATTAAGGGGATTTTGTGGAGGTAAGGTTTTTGGACCCTAAACTTGTTTCTATGATGGTTTTTGACTGATTAAGCTTGAAATCTATGGAAATTAGTAACAAAAATTGGGGGTTTAGGGCTTGGAAATTAGAGACCTTAATCTAGGGATTTGAAGGGTCATTTGTGGTCGGATTTTTGTATTTTTGGTATGTATGGACTCGTGGGACGATTTTATTGATGTAATTTTTATCGGATTCCGAGACGTGGGCCCGGGGGTCGGGTTTGGTCAATTTCGGGAATTGTGATGTAAATTGGTTATTTTCACATGGTCTTCGCCCCCTTAGCGTATATTGATGTTATAATTCTGTTTTTGGATAGATTCGACGCGAGTTGAGGCCGAGTTGAGAGGCAAGGGTGTCGCGTAGTAGTATTGCACCCGGTTTGAGGTAAGTAATGATTGTACATCTAGACTGAGGGTATGAAACCCCGATATTTTGTACTGTTTTGATAAATGAGGTGACACACATGCTAGGTGACGGGCGTGTGGGCGTGCACCCGTAGGGGATTGTGACTTGGTCCGTTCTGTGGTGACTGTATAGTTGCGTATTTTGATATATTGTATATGATATCCTTGTGTTCTAGAGATTGTTTTGTTAACTTGGGCTGAATGCCATGTTTGGGGCCTTTGTGCCGAACTGTTTAGACCCTTAGGGGTGTTTTACTGATTTTCCTCATACTGTTTGATTTGAAAGCATAACCTCAGTCATGTTTACCTGTTATTTGTTAAATTCGGCTTCATTACTCTACTTTTAAATTTCAAAAGCTGTTTGGGCTGAGTTTTCTAATTTTTACTGAAATGCCCGAGTGGTTGTGAGGTTAATGACTGAGAGAGAGGTTGAGGACCGGATGGTGAGGACTATATTATATATATGGATCAGGCTGTACGCCGCAGTAATATTATTATATATTTATGGATCGGGCAGCATGCCGCAGCGATATATATATATATGGATCGGGCTACACGCCACAACGATATATTGTATCGGGCTACGCGCCGCCACGATATGACGCTTGGGCTGAAGGAGCCCCTCCGGAGTCTGTACACCCCCAGTGAGCGTAGTCGACTATATATATTCGATCGGGCTGCACGCTGCAGCGATTATTATATATATATATATATATATATATATATATATATATATATATATATATTGGAGCGGGCTGCATGCCGTAGCGATTATTATTAGTATTAGTACTGTGAGCTAATTATTGAGCCGGAGTGCTGAGGATGAGTACTGTGTGACGAGAGCTGAGTCACGAGTGACTGAGAGACTTGCCCGAGGGGCTGTACTTATGAGTGATATCTTGCCCAAGGGGCCTGTTTATGATATTTTCTCTGTTTTCACTCTTCTTATTTACTGAGCCTCTATTGAAATTGTTGAATAAATGTTTCAAAGGAATTTTGACTGAGACTTGAGTTTTTACGAGTTAAATTGATTATTGAACTGCAGATTTTTGACTTGATAGTTCCGTTGAGATTTCCCTGATATATGATTTTTAAATGCTCGTCACTACACTCAGACTTTATGTACTTTAGTTACTTACTGAGTTGGCGTACTCACGTTACTCCCTGCACCTTGTGTGCAGACCCAGGTGCTCGTGCATCAGAGTGAGAGCTTCCAGCACTCTCAGAGTATTTCCGGAGATCGCAAGGTAGCTGCACGGCGTTCGCAGCCCTGCCTTTCTCCTTCCTATCTTAGCATTTTATTATCTCAGTCTACTTTGTATTATTCAGACCGTGTTTGGTTGTACTTAGAGGCTCATGACTAGTGACACCTGATTGTTGGGTTGTGTTAGTATACTTTGTACTGATTTCCGCATATTTCTGTTGATGTTATATTACATATGAAGAATTTGAGACTTAAATGGTTCTAGAAAATGATTTTTATAAAAAGAACTTGATGTGGTAATTGTTGGGTTGGCTTGCCTAGTACTGTGATAGGCGCCATCACGCCGGGGTATTTGGGGTCATGATAAGTATCCAAACGACCCACTAGGTGGGTGAATAGGTCCACAAATATCCCCTTGTATACGTTCCAAAAACGCAGGGGGCTCAATTCCAACCTTTGTTGGTGATGGTCTAATAATTAACTTGCCTTGATAACAAGAAGTGCAAGAAAATTCATTATTTAAAAGAATATTTAAATTCTTTAATAGATGCCCATTGAGGTTTCTATAATTCGTCTCATCATAATTGATCCAAGATGTCCCAATCAATCATGCCAAAGTACAAAAGTATTGGAATCAGTAACCTTTTGGTTTATGATAGAATGTTCGTCAATTGCACTAATTCTTGTTCAATACAGGCCTCAAGATAAAGATGGGTACTTCTCAATAACCCTCTTCTGGCAGAGACATTTTTGGTAACGATGAGATATTCAAGATTATTCTCATCTAGTGTCTCAATATGTTATCCATTTCGGTGGATATCTTTAAAACTCAACAAGTTCCTCCTGGACTTGGAGGAGAATATTGCATTATTTATGATAAGTATTGTTCCCCTAGGCAGAGTTATAGTAGCTCTTCCAGAGCCTTCAATTAGATTACTACTACCAGAAATTGTAGTAACATCTGCCTTACACATACTTAAATGCGAGAAATATTTCTTCTCTTTGAATATTGTATGTGTCGTACATGAATCAATTAACCAAATATTTCTTCAATTAAACTTTGATCCAAGTTTGCTTTGTGAGGTATCCATATTTGCTTCCCATGGTTTGACATACAAATGAAATGTACGAATAAACATTAGTATTTTCAGAGAAAAGGAAAAGAATCAAATTAAACCAACGATTCAATAATGACCTTGTAATTCAATTCCTAACAAACTCTTATCATAATGCAAACAATTACATAACTAAAAATAATGCAATTATAAGTATATGCATCGAGCTACGTTTCTTCTGTATTTCCATATCAAACTATCAGGGTCAATTAACAACTATATAGTGTATTGATGCATGTACTGAACCAATCTAGAATTTTCTAAATATTTATTTTAATTCTACCTTCTAAAATATGTTTTTGGCGTGGTCAGAACAATTTGAATTATAATATATTCTGTTAGAACATGAAGTTGATACATATATTTTTTTCTTAAAATTTTATCTTCTCTTTGTCAAATTGTTTGTCACGTTCTTTCTGTTTGATTTTGTGGCAATATTGAATTCTAAACTACTTAGAATACTTAGAAATTCTTCTATTTAGTCTAAGGAAGCATCACGATGCTTAAAATGAATACTAAGCAAACTGATCAATTTGGATACTCTGTTTTAAACGAATACTTAAACTATATTAAATCAAAACCAACTAACACTTTTTCATAAAACAAATAACACTAATTGATACTAATGATTACTACTCATATAAAGTACTATGATTACTTGATGTTTATTCACTAGCTTACAAATAGGCAAAATAAAAACAAAAATTAAACTACTCAATCATCTTTAACCACGGATCCATCACCGATCAAGAGGTCTATTTTTCCATCAGGGTGCTCAAAGAAGTCTGCCACATCTAAGTGGGTGATGTCAAATTCATTGTCAGAGACAAAATTAGTTTCAGGGCCTTTATTCTTTAGAGATGCTTGATAAAGCTCAACTAAATATCTTGGTGTACGACAAATATTTGCCCAATGCCTTTTTCCACCGCAACGATAGCATTCAGGTTTTGAAATCTTTGCCTTTTGGCTTATCATCTTTCCCTTTTCACTTTTGGTGGTTATTTTTCTTTGGGGGATGATTAACACCAGGAAAATTTCTTCCTTGGCCACGACCACGAACATGCCACGACCTTTTCCACGCTTAGCATAATGGGAATACACCGCATCCACTTCAGGCAATGGTGTAGTCCCAGTGGGTTGATTTTCGTGATTTCTCATAAGCAAGTCGTTGTTTCGTTCAGCCACAAGGAGAAGAGAAATCGAATCAGAGTACTTCTTGAAACCTTTCTCTCGGTACTGTTGTTGCAAGACCATATTGGAGGCATGAAACATTGTGAATATTTTTTCAAGCATATCATAGTCAGTGATACCATCTCCGCAGAGTTTCAATTTAGAAGTAATTCTGAACATCACAGAATTATGTTCAGAAACAAACTTAAAGTCTTGGAGCCTCAGATGAGCCCAATCATAACGTGCTTGTGGAAGAGTGACCAACTTTAAGTTGTCATATCTTTCCTTTAAGCCATTCCACAAAACAAGTGGATCTTTGACTCTGAGATATTCTATTTTCAACACTTCATCAAGGTGATGGCACAATAAAATCAAGGCCTTAGCATAGTCTTGGGTAGATGATTTATTTTTATCTTTAATGGCATCTCCAGGACCCATTGCATCTAAATGGATTTTAGCATCCAACAACCATGTCATATTGTCACTACCCAAACTATCATGTCGTGATGGCGCCTATCGTGGTACTAGGCAAGCCGACTCTTTACAAAAACAACATGATATTTTATTTCAAAGATAAATTCATGCTATTTAATAATAAAACTTCATAGAGAAATTCTAAACAACAAAAGTGCGGAAAGAAAAGCTCGACATCGGGGTGTCACTAGTCATGAGCATCTACTATAATTTGCCCGAAAATACTGAGACTACACAGTCTGGAAAGTAGCTAGAAATAACTATAGAATGATAGGAGGGAGAAAAGCAGGGCTGCGATCGCCAGCAGCTACCTTGCTAACTCCGAGAAGATCTACAGCTGGAATAGTCAACAGCCGCTACCGGGTCATGATACGCCTGGATCTGCACACAAGGTGCAGGGAGTAACGTGAGTACGTGTAACGACCCGGCCGGTCGTTTTTGGAAATTACGCCCTGATCCCCCATTAACTGTTTCCCTAAGTTTATTTCTGCTATTTTGGTTTGCCGGGACATTCGGTGCTGAGTTTTGGAGAGTTTTGGGACACTTAGTCCCTAAATGAGAGCTTAAGAGTTGAAAAATGGTCCGTAATCAGAACAGTGTGAAGACGACCTTGGAATGGAAATCCGATGGTTCCGTTAGCTCCGTTAGGTGATTTTGGGGTTGGGAGCGTGATCGGAATGTATTTAGGAGGCTCGTAGCTCATTTAGGCTTGAAATGCCGAAGTTTGAATTTTGAAGTTTCCGGTCCGATAGTGAGTTTTTGATCCGAGGGTCGAATTGGAATTCCGGAAGTTGTAGTAGTTCCGTAATGTCATTTGGGATGTGTGTGCAAAATTTCAGGTCATTCGGACGAGGTTCGGGTAGGTTTTTGATCGAAAGCGTGTTTGGTTGGAATTTGAAGTTCTTAGGCTTGAATCCTTGATTAATTCGTGTTTACGGCGTTGTTTTAGGTGGTTTAAGGATTGGTACAAGTTTGAATGATGTTATGGGATATGTCCGTAGGTTTGGTTGAGGTCCCGGGGGCCTCGGGTGTGTTCCGGGTGCTCAACGGAGCACTTTGGAGTTGGAAAATATTGCAGAAAACTGAACTCAGCTGTTGCAGACTTTTCCTCTTCGCGATCGCGGCCTCCCTCTCGCGTTCGCATAGTGTAATCTTGGAGGGAGGCCAGTTTCTTCATCGTGTTCGCATAAACTTCACCGCATTCGCGTACCTATGCCAGTCAGTTCTTCGCGTTCGCGAACCCTTGCACGCGTTTGCGTAGAACAATTTCTGGACCTCAGCATTTTTCCTTAATCGCGATCGCGTTGCAGGCCACGCGTTCGCGTAGCTTTAAAAATCCCAGGCCTTCGCGTTCGCATCCTACTCCTTGCGATCGCGAAGAGCATATTTGACATCTTCCATCTTTCTTCTCCGCGAACGTGACCTAATCTCCACGTTCGCGATGCATTGAGTGTCTGGACAGTATTTAACATTTCAAAAATGAGGGTTAGCCATTTTTAACAAAACTCAAGCTAGAGAGCTCGGATTTGGGAGAAATTTCGAGGGGTTTTCAAGAGCAACGATTGGGTAACGATTCTCTACTCTCTTATGCTTAATACCCACTAATCTAATCACGATTTCACCTTTAAATTTCGGATTTTGAATGAAAATTGGGTGAAAGTTCATAGACCAAACTATTGCATTTTGAGGGGGCATATGACCTCTGATTTGGGAGATTTTTATATGGTTAGATCGTGAGAGTACAAGGGTTCTGAAAATGTGAAATTATTCGATTCTGGGGCGTTGGCCTGGAGGGCATTTTGATCATTTCACCTAATTTTACGCCGTAGCTTTGAATTTATTAGCAAAACCAGGTGTTTGCGATGTTATTTACAATATGTAATTGAATTGAATAGATTTGAGCCATTTGGAGTCAGATACTCGTGGCAAGAGCGTGATTTCTAGTTGATATTGAGCCGGTTCGAGGTAAGTGGCTTGTCTAACCTTGTGTGTGGGATCTTTTCCCTTAGGATATGATCTTGAATATTTGAATGCCCCGTACGTGAGGTGACGAGCGCGTACTTGAGCTAATTGTTGTAAATCCGTTTCTACTTGAAGTATTTAAATTGAGCTTTCTTGTTTACTTGTTCCTTTTAACTATAAGTTTGTACCTGTGCTAGCTTAGAGACTCATGTTTAGCTGACTTACCTGCTTATTTGCTTTAACTGTGCTATTTGTACTCTGTGAAGCATGTTAGGCTATAATTTACTACTTCGTGTCCTGATTTTTAGCATTGTTCCGAGATTTAGGAATCGTTGTTGTGTGTTTAATTTGGGACTACGGGACGGCTTCCCGGGAGATCCCATGTACTTGAGATATTCTGGACTGAGGGTGCGGGATACTAAGAGATCCCTGGCACATGTGTTTCTATATATATATTGGGATACCAAGAGATCCCCGACTTACTTATTGAGGATACTAAGAGATCCTCGGGATACCGGGAGAGCCCTAGTGTTGATGATGAGGATACCAAGAGATCCTCCGGATACCAAGAGATCCCCCGGCTACTATTCCTTGTGAGGGCAGTTTTCTGTGTATTGTTACCTTTACTTTCTATTACTGTTCTTCCTTATTTACCTGGTATAGATTCTCGCTGTAGACTTATTTAAACTATTTCTGTTATCTCATTATTTATTATGTTATCTCAGTAGGGCCTTGACCTTCCTCGTCACTACCCAACCGAGGTTAGGCTTGGCACTTACTGAGTACCGCTGTGGTGTACTCATGCCCTTCCTGCGCATGTTTTTCATGTGCAGATCCAGGTACTTCCTCCCAGACGTATCATCCTCGTGGTGGAGAGTCCTAGCTGAGACTTGAGGTATATCTGCTAAGTTCGCAGACCAGGAGTCTCTACTCTATTCCGGCTTTAGCAGATAGTTCCTTTTCTTTCCTTTCATGTTGATTAGACATTCTGGTGTAGAGCAGTTTACTACATTCTATTAGCCTGTGTTTCCCGTGAGTTTCCGGGTTTTGGGATTTAGTTGCAAACTTCCGCATATTTTGAGTTGTATAGGCCGAGTGGCCTTATATACAGTTGTTATTTCCGTATGTTCAATTTTAATTTATTATTCCGCAAATGTTAACTTGTTATTCCGCACTGTTAGGCTTACCTAGTTGTAGGAACTAGGTGTCATCACGACATGTTCATGGAGGGTGAACTGGGGTCGTGACAGTAAGCCAACTCAGTAAGTAACAACAGTAAATAAAGGCTGAGCAGTAGTGACGAGCAATAAAGTATTTAAAGTTCATATCATGAAAGATCAGTAAAATACAACAGGCTTTTAAAATTAGGTTTTGAATCAAATCATCTCGTTTTAACCCAATTCTGGTAAAAATCATTTAAAGATATTTTTCAACAATTTAAAACAAAGGCTCAATGCTAAGGTTAGCATAAATGATGAAATCATAAACCGCCCCTCGGGCAAAACATCTTTTTGGAACAGACGGCAGTGTTTTGCTGACGCCTCAAATCAAGCTTTTATTGCGACATGCTATGCTTTCTCCCCCATTGCTAGTAGGTTGATGGGTCGCGCGCCCGTCACACATGTTCGGCCTTGTGTGTCCGTAACTCAAAATAGGTGACCGAACGGCCGCCGCCCGACTAAACATACTCATATACAGCCCCTCGAGCAAACCTCACAGTCACTCGTATACAGCCCCTCGGGCATACCTCAACGTCTCTCATGCCTTCCAATCACTCAGCACTCGGCACTTAGCACTCTCACGTAGTAGGTACCTGCGGTCACTGGGGGTGTGCAGACTCCAGAGGGGTTTCTTCAGCCCAAGCGCTATAACAAGCCAATCATGGCATAAATCAATCAGGCCCTCGGCCTCACTCAATCATAAATCAGTAAAACATGCTGCGACGTACAGCCCGAACCCATAAATATCCTCACAAATCAGGCCCTCGGTCTCACTCAGTCATAACCCTCTCAAGCCACTCAGGCGCTCAGTAAAAACATGGTACTCAGCCCAAAACAACATTTATATGCATCAAAACAGAGCAATAAAGACTGAGTTATGAAAATCAATAAGTATAAACATGTTTGAGTATAGATTTCCAATCGAAAACAATGAGAGGATAGCAATAAAAGACCTCTAAGGTCCAAGCAACACTGGCATAAGGCCCAAACATGGCATCCAGCCTGATTTACAGAAATTCTTTCTAAAACAAGTAAGAAGCATGTAGTTTCAACAAAATATTCAACTTTGCAGTAGATACGGGACGGACCAAGTCACAATCCCCAGCGGTGCACGCCCACACGCTCGTCACCTAGCACGTGCGTCGCCTCAAATAGTCACATGACACAAAGTCCGAGGTTTCATACCCTCAGTACTAGATTTACAATCATTACTTACCTCAAACCGGTCAAACCTCTACTCCGCGATGCTCTTGCCTCTCAACTCGGACTCCAAATTCTCCAAATCTATTCACAATCAGTACAATACTATCAATATACGCTAATGGAATGAATTCCACACAAAAAACTATCAATTTAGACAAAAATCCTGAAATCGCCTCAAACTCGCCCCCCCGAGCCCACGTCTCAAAATACGACAAAAGTTACAAAACTAGAAAGCTCATTCACTCACGAGTCTACCCATACAAAATTCATCAAAATTCGACACCAAATGTTCCCTCAAATCCTCAGATCCAACTCTCCAAATCCCAAGCCCTAACCCCTCCTTTTCACCCCTAATTTTCACTAATTAAATGATTTAACAATGGGAAATCACCATAAACATGAGTATTAGGGCTCAAGCAACTTACCTCACGATAACCCCTTGAATCTCTCTTCAAAATCACTCCCAAAAGCTTCAGAATCGACTGAAAATGGCGAAGAATGGACCAAAATTCACGAAGTGTGCAATTTATACTTTCTGCCCAGGATTTTTCGCACCTGTGGCCTATTTCCGTGCCTGCGGGACCGCACCTGTGTTCAAAATCCTCGCACTTGCGGAATTGACTTAACTCCCCAACTTCCGCACCTGCACCCCAGGCTTCGCACCTGCTAGCTCGCAGGTGCGGCCAAACCTTCGCACCTGCGCTCCCAGCCATGGACTCCATTATCCGCATCTGTGCTCTACCTCTCCGCACCTGCGACCTCGCACCTGTGGCACCCCTTCCGCAGGTGCAGAAACACCAGCGGATATCTCACCAGCAGAAATCACACCAGCAATTTTCAGCAGCTCTAAAACACTAAAAACCAATCCGTCAACCATTTGAAACACACCCGAGGCCCTCGGGACCTCAACCAATAATACCAACAAGTCACATATCAACATACGAACTTAGTCTAACCTTTGAAACACTCAGAACAATATCAAAACACCAAATTACCCTCGGATTCAAGCCTAAGGACTTCTAAACTTCCAAATTCCGCATACGACGCCGAAACCTACCAAACCTTGTCCGAATGACCTCAAATTTTGCACACACACCACAAATGACACTACGAACCTACTCCAACTTCCAGAATTCCATTCCGACTTGGATATCAAATTTTCCACTGCCGACCATAAATCGCCAAATTTCCAATTTCGCCAATTCAAGCCCAATTCTACCACGGACCTCCAAATCACATTCCGGACGCGCTCCTAAGTCCATAATCACCCAACGGAGCTAACCGAACTATAGAAATCCAAATCCGAGATCGTTTAATCATAAGTTAACCTCCGGTTGACTTTTAACTTAAACTTCTAAATAGGAGACTAAGTGTCTCATTCTACTCCGAAACAACTCCAGACCCAAACCAACCAACCCAATACAGCACAATACAACTGAATAACACTTAAAGAAGCAGTAATGGGGGAAACAGGGTTATAACTCTCGAAACGGCCGGCCGGATCGTCACACATATAGTTCTTGCCCGAAATTTCAAGGGCAATGAGCTTTTATTTCATAATATCAGTCATAGTTAAAAGAGGAGAAAAATTATTCCTTAGTCTTCTCAAAGATCTTCTTGAGACAGTAGAGTCTCATGCTGATAACGTATAATGAAACAATAGAGAAGAATATTGCAAAGAAAGAGAGAGAGAATTCTTATTGATTTGGGATGAATTACAATGGAATAGAATCCTTCTATCTATAGGGAAAAAGTGACTCAGCCACCATGTAACAAACCCTAAATCTCTGTAAAATATAGATATTCACCTTAAATACAATTTTATTTATAACAATTATGATATTTTTGTATGTTAATAGCCCCATTTTGTTTCCCATATAAGTGCTAATAATAGGTGCACTACATATTTGAGTTATGCTTGTCAATGATTCTTGAATTTCTGATTCATTTCCTATTACTATAGTACTGTTTTTTGGTTTTGGTCTCTCTTCTATTTTGAACTAGTGAGTTTGCCGCGCGCTTCGCGTGCTCATAAAAATAAATAAATGAGTCTTAAAATTTCCTTTCTAATTATATTTATATAATTTTAATAAATTATTATCTATATTTTTAATGGTTAGGTCAGTTTCACAAAAAGAAAAGGCAAAAAAAAAACGATACTAAGACCACAACAATATGTGCTTAATAACTTTACATATACAACCATTTAGGGGGGATTTGAAGCTGTACCCTATATTTGTGCCACCTTTTAACATGTACCCTATTTTTAATAATTATTGATTTGGTAGCCGGCTGGCAAAAAATCCGTAGTAATATGAAAATTATACCCCTAACAAAAGATATAAAACCTGCATCACGCATTAATCGCGTGATCTGCAACTTCTTCGTGAAAAAAAATCTCCTTCCTCTCAGCAGCTTTATCAAAAACCAGAAACTTGAACCAGATTCATCTTCAGAATCACACTTGCATGAAGTTTATCACATTAAAGCTAAAACTTCATGCTAATGTAGCATGAAGTTGTTTCATGTTGAAGCTAAAACTTCATGCTAATATAGCATGAAGTTGTTTCACAATGAAGCTAAAACTTCATGCTAATGTATGCTGAAGTTATTTATCCTGCAGTCTACAGTTTTCTCATGAGTTTTATCTGAAACTTCAGTCTAAACATGCTAAAGTTTTTAAGTTCATTTGCTAAAACTTCAGACACAACATGCTTAAGTTTTTGTCCTGCAGTATGTAATTTTTAAAGAGTTTTTGCTAATGCATTCTGAAGTTATTTAGTTCATTTTCTAAAACTTCATACCAAAACATGCTGAAGTTTTGTCTTGCAGTCTACAGTTTTTCCATGAGTTTTATCCGAAACTTCAATCTAAATAAGTTGAAGTTTTTTAGTTCATTTACTAAAACTTCAGACTAAACATGCTTAAGTTTTTGTCTTGCAGTATGTAATTTTCTAATGAGTTTTTGCTAATGCATGCTGAAGTTATTTAGTTCATTTGCTAAAACTTCATACCAAAACATGCTGAAGTTTTGTCCTGCAGTCTACAGTTTTGTTATGAGTTTTATTTGAAACTTCATCCTAAACAAGCTGAAGTTTTTTTAGTTTATTTGCTAAAACTTCAGATTGAACATGCTTAAGTTTTTGTCTTGCAGTATGTAATTTTGTAATGAGTTTTTGCTTATGCATGCTGAAGTTATTTAGTTCATTTGCTAATATTTCATACCAAAACATGCTGAAGTTTTGTCCTGCAATATACAGTTTTGTCAATAGTCTTTTATTAAAGAAAGGCAAAATCGTCTTTTTAAAATGCTTTTAACAAAAAATGTGTACGGATACAAAGGGAAAAACAAAACGAGTATAAGTTAAAAGGGGCGACCAAATAGGACGCCTAATGTAATTTTTACACCATTTAGTAACACCCATTTTTTTCGTAAAATTAACAATAATTAGTAATAAAGACACATATATGATTAAACTTATTCGACATTCATTCTTAATAAAATCGTGTTACCATTATAGTGGGAAAAATTATGTCTTTTTTTCTTTAGTAAATTAAGTAATGTAACGACCCGACCGGTCGTTTTGAGCATTTGTACTTCGCTTGATAGTTTACAGGCATGAGTAGCTCCGTATGATGTATTATGACTTGTGTGAATCGTCGGTTTTGGTAATCAGGTTATTCAGAATTGATTTGAAAGATTGATTCTCGACTAGGAAGCTTTAAATTGGAAGAGTTGACCAAGTTTGACTTTCTAGTATTTGACCTCGGATTGGAGTTTTGATGGTTCGTTAGCTCCGTTGGATAATTTTGGACTTAGGAGCGTGTCCGGATTGTGATTTGGAGGTCCGTATTGAATTTGGCTTGAAATGGCGAAAGTTGGATTTTTGGAAAGTTTGACCGGGAGTGAACTTTTGATATCGGATTCGGATTGTGGTTCGGGAATTGGAATAGCTTTGTTATGTTATTTGGGACTTGTGTACAAAATTTGGGCTAATTCCGGGTCGTTTTGCTATGTTTTGGCATGAGTTATGGAGGTTGAAAGCTCAAAGTTCTTTTAAGTTTGATTTGAGGTGCGATTTGCCGTTTTGATGTTGTTAAGCGTGATTTGAGGCCGCGAGTAGGTCCGTGTTGTGTTATGGGACTTGTTGGTATATTTGGACGGGGTCCCGAGTGGCTCGGGTGAGTTTCGGACGAGGTTCGGATCATTTTCATTTCATCTGCACCTGCGGAGTATTGGGCGCAGGTGCAGAGCCATAAAAGCGGCAGTGTCATTGCATAAGCGTCAAGGGGAGCTGGGTGTGAGGATCGCTGGTGCGGGTGCTTGGGCACACCTGCGCAATCGCTAATGCGATTCAAGTGCGCAGAAGCGACTCAAAGATCGCAGAAGCGATGGTTGCTGGTTAGGGGTTCTTCGGAAAAGCGATACATTTATCGCAGAAGCAGTGGTCGCATATGACGATTTGACCGCAAATGCGGAAATTTCTAGGCAGAAGCAAAAAAAATCGAGGTTTTGGTTCTTTTATTATATTTTGAGATGTGGGACTCAGATTGAGGCGATTTTTGGAGAAATTTCCATCACAAAGATTGGGGTAAGTATTCTACACTTGGTTTTGATCTTATTTCATGAATCTTTCTTCATTTTGGGCAATTGGTTGCTTAATTTTAAAGAGAAATTGGGGGTTTTAGCCTAAAGTTTTATAATGTGAATTTTTGAGTTTTGAACACCGATTTGGAGTCAGATTTAAGTGAAACTAGTATGGTTGGACTCGTAATGTAATGGGTAGTTGTACTTTGTAAGTTCTGTCAGGTTCCGAGGCACGGGCGTGGGTGTGACTTTTGGCCGATTTTGGGTTTTGATTGAGGATTCGACATTTATCATTTGGAATTGTTTCTTTGGGCTTTATTTGATGTATTTGAGTTTCTCTTGGCTAGTTTCGAGCCGTTCGGAGGTTGGTGCGCGCAGGATGCCATTTTTGGAGCATCGCTTGGCTTGCTCGGTATTGGAAATTTGCTTGTTCGAGGTAAGTAACACTTTTAAACTTAGAGCTGAGGGTATAAAACCTCGAATTAAATGTTATGTGATTAGTGTTGAGGTGACGTACATGCTAGGTGACGGGCGTGTGGGTGTGCACTGTCTAAGTTGTGACTCCGTTATTTCCATGGTACTGTGTGTAGTTACCTGATCTTATCTGTAACCATGAAATCTCTACGTACTAAAGTAATTGAGCTATCAATCATGCTAAAGATCATGTTTAGGCTATATGCTGGTACTGTTGGGAGCCATAGTGGTCGTTTCTTGCTATCAACTTATTTATTTCATTGAAATTTCGTACTCAGTCATATTCATTCATTACATATTATATCTAAGTCTCTGTCGTTATTTATTGATACATCATATAATCATTTTTGGGCTAGTTTCATGACATTGTGAGCCCGTGAGAGAGAGACTGGAGATATTGATGACTGAGTGAGGCCAAGAGCCCGTAGTGCGGATATTGTTACTATAGCACGTGAGTTGTCCGTGTGGATCCAGATATTGATACTATAGCACGCGAGTTGTCCGTGCAGTACGTGAGTTTTCCGTGCGGATCCAGATATTGATATTATAGCACGTGAGTTGTCCATGCGGATTATAGCGCTTGGGCTGTAGGAGCCCCTCCGTAGTCTGTACACCTGTGGTGAGCGCAGTTTCTAGTAGTTATTATGTTTGGGCTAGATCTATCCTGATCATTACTGAGTGAGTGAGTGAGTGAGTGTGTCGAGTGATTTAGCGTGATGAGTGGGAAGTATGAGACAATGAGATTGAATACTCTGAGAGTGTGAGTACATGAGTTCATCTCTGAGATGAATTGCATTTGACATGCGTACTTGAGATACATGCACAGAGATGTATTTCCTTCTACTACTTGGTTTTTGGGTGACATTCATGATTTCACCTGTATATTGACATGTAAGCATAGAGATGTATTTCCTCAGGCTATCTAAAAATGAAATATCTTATGTATTGTTGAAAGTTTTTTGGGGAAAAATCACAGTTTTCAAACTTACTCTTATTTTTGGCGATTTCGATAAAAGATTTGGGTTTTCACCGATATACTTGAAAGACAAGCCTATTTTTCTGGAACTATGAGCAATCTGAGCATCTTATCTCTGAGTTACATCTTTTTATTACTTTTATTATATTGTTATGAGTTGTTGTTGGCTATTGGAGTTGGACACGAACTATGTTACAACTCGTCACTACTTTCAATCTAAGGTTAGGTTTGTTACTTATTGAGTACATGGGGTTGATTTTACTCATACTACACTTCTGCACCTTGTGTGCAAATGTTAGATGCTGATGTTGCTGTGTTGGAGGGGAGCTGGATTCGAAGATGTACCTACGTTTCGGTCATAGCCGCCTCTTGTTCCGGGTAGCTCTAGACTTATGAAAGATTTGTTCATGTATATTTTAAACAGATGATGTACTTCATTTCATACTAGCTTTGTAAATTCCAATCTTAGAAGCTCATGATTTGTACTACTTGTTCTTGGGAAATGTATAAGATTCAGTTAACTTCTCTATTTAATTACTTTATTGATTTTATTGGAATTTGATAGTTGTTAGTTGTCTTACCTAGCGGGTTGTGTTAGGTGCCGTCACGACTAGTTGGATTTTTGGTCGCGACAGATTGGTATCAAAGCTCTAGTTTCATAGGTTCTACAAGTCATGAGCAAGTGTCTAGTAGAGTCTTGTGGATCGGTATGATGACGTCCATACCTATCTTCGAGAGGCTACAGTGCATTTAGGATAAACTTCCCGTATTTCTTTCTTTATCGTGCGGCATTGATTCAGCTTGAAGCGTAACTCTTTGAGTTCCTTCCACGCATTCGTATGCGCCTGTGAGCGCTCGGTATCAGCCGTACACCGACGGCTTATGATTCCATGGATGAGGTGCGAAAAGTGATTTCTGTGTGCTAATAATGGGCCAGTTTGGAGGACTTGAGGCTGGGTTTTGTCTGTAGCTTGAGCACGAGGATTTCGGTTGTGTGAGCATGTGCTTTGGACTTATAAGTCCGGTAGTGTCCCTATTAGTGGAATTTATGGCTCGATGAGTGGTTGGATGGCTATTTGATGAGTATGATGTGACTCCGGGATGCGTTCAGGTGGATTGAATATGGAGAGAGGAGTTTGCTTGAGATATAAAAAGGACTATTGGGTGCTTGATTTCTGTCTTGATGTGACGTATGGTCTCGAGTTATGAGTGTATTAGAGGATCTTACATGTTGTTTAACTGTGGAACGAACTAGGTTCTCATGCCTTGTTGGTGAGTTCAAACTCAGGAAGATTAAGTGATGGAGTAGTAGTTGTGGCTGTGAAAGGGTATAAAGAGATATCAGTCTGAGGCTAAGCAGGTGGGTTATAACCTGTGAGGTAATCTACGGATGTGTGATCCTTATGATGTTGTGTGGAGGCTTCCTTTTCTACCAGTGGATTATATGTGTTGCAATTTGAGTTTGGATCGATTGTAGTAGGTGACCTGACCGTCACAAGGGTGAATGCGAGATTTGTAGATAATTTGAAGTATTAGATGGTTTGCGTTACAGGAGCTCATGAAGGATTTAGTTAATCTTACTGCGGTATTATGGCAGTAATAAAGTATGGACATTGTGAGTTATTATGTGTTTTGATCTATGGCTTTGAGCCAAGTGGGGGAGTCTGCTATCGATGAGTTGATTGCACGATTATGTGTTTTATTGGTTTCGGTTTGAGGTATACTTGTGAATCAGTTATGACTTGCAGAGGTTGAGTTCGAGAATGACTCGAGTAAGGAAATTTCTGGATTCAGGTTGTATTACACTCAATGGGTATATGAGAATCATGGAATGAATCGAGTTTGTTATTCGTGATGGATGTAGTGTGCCCTATTTTCTATATTTTTTCTTTTTATATTCATTCTTGTCATAACTTTGTGTTGTATACACAGTTGATTTGCAAAAACTCATATTATTCTGTTTAAGTTGTTTTTGTATCTGTATATGGGTACACTTTTCTTGTAGTATTTCCATTATATGTTGTATTTTATGTCCTATTGACCATTTTGCATTTGGATTTTGTATTAGAAATAAGATAACCTATATCCCGTTAGGATAAAATATATGTTAAGACAACATCCTCTAGCTAAACGAATAGCTTTTAACTATTGGATTTTAAGTAGAAAAATACAGAGAAAGGAAGAATTAAAGAAAATACTACAGAAAGTCAAGGCTGTATTAATATCAACCTTAGAATTAGCTAAGCAAATAGAAAAATCAGATCTAAAAATAAATAGAGAACCAAGTTATATAGTAAAGCGTAGTATTAGTACAGAAACCATATCAGCTTTAGAGTGGGAAATACAATATATAGAGGGAGAAATATATTTAGAAAACCAAAGAATAAAAATTTTTAAGAGCCAAAAAATTTTTGGATACCATTAGGTTAAACAAAATAGATAAATTAAAGAATCTAGAATATTTAGATTTAAAAATATATCCAGAAAAGAAGTATAGAATATTAAAAGACAATTCAGTAATAAAGTGCAATTTCAGTAGTGGAGAACATATATTACATACTGACGATAAACAATATAATACTTTGGTAGATCTAATAATCAACCTTGGCGATAAAACTCAAGAAAATAATAAAAACATAATAAGAACACTAGAAATAGTAGAAGCATTACAAACCAAACAAAGAAAGACTCTAGAAAAATTAGAAAATAATTTTGATTTCTTAAAATCACAAGAGCTAGAAATTGACAGAAAAATACAATTCCTAAACAATAAGTTTAACCTAGAAAAAATACATACGAAAAACGAAATAGAAAAACTAATTAAAACTATTACAGAAAAACCTAAAGAACTAGAAACAGAAACAACCAAATTAGTAGAAAAAATAACCTATCAAGTAGAAGTATTAAAAGGTGAGATAAGCACTTTGAAAGAAAAGATAGACACAATAAAAGAAATTGCTCTTTCACGAGTGATTTACAACTAGAAATAGATCCGGTATATGATAACGCTTTAAAATTCACAGAAAGATTTCAGCCCAATCCAGAAGGACTTACTAGCTATACTCCTCAAGGAAAAGCTGATCAAACAATAATAAAACAGAATAATACTTTAATAGTATTACTTTTAGAAATTAATAAAAAACAAGATAAAATTATTAAAGAAAAAGAAATAAAGACTGAAGTAGAAATTCCAAAAGTAGACGATTTAATAGAACAATTAAAAAGAGTAGAAATAACACCGCAAAAAGACAGACTTAAAACAAGAAAACCCCAAAAATGGACCTTTTTTCAGGTAGGTCAAGAACAATGAATGAAGAAAGGCCACGAATAAGTTTTACAGATAATAGAATAGGGAATAATATGTTAACAAGAATTTTAACTAAGAAAAGACAAGAAGATAATCAACTATTAGACGAAATAATAGATATAGAAAAAGACATACAAATATTTCAACAAAATCAACTAAGATTACTCAACCCAAAATTATTATATAATACAGGATATTTCTCAAATAATTCTCAATTGTATAGGCATTATAGAGAAGAACAGTTATCGGCCATAGGAAATAAAGTTGCAAAATTAAATTTAATCAACCCAGAATCAGTAAGGCAACTAAAAAATCATAAAAAGAATTTAATGCATATGGGGTTAATAGTAATCGGATTAAAAGGACTAACTAGAAAAAACCTAGGAACCAAAGTACTAATCGTGGTATATGATGACAGATGGTCAGATCAAAAGAAATCTATAATAGGTCTAACAGAAGTAGACATGACCAACAATGGAGGAATATTCTATATTAGCCCAGACTTCATGATAAATTTAGCAGAATTCGGGAAAAATATTAAAATAGGAATACAGACTAAAGGATACGAAGAAATGAATAATGGAAATAATTAACTGATATGTGTAGGTTTCATAGGAAAACTGGCAACTAATAGTAATACAAAGTTTAAAATTAAAGTAGAAGATGTAGTCGAAGTGATGGGAAATAAAGGGATAAAATTAATAAAACCTATAAAGATAAGCCCAGAAGAATATGCTGGATTAGAATGGAATCTAAAAGATTTCACGAAACCAAAAATATTCAAACCAGAATCTCATTTGATGTACACAAACTCAAAGGGAGAAACTTCAATCAGGTTTACTGATTATAATTATTCTACCCATAGAGAAATAGATGATGAAACTGAAAGTACGATAGAAGATATTGAATGTATGAATATTGAAATAATACAAGACGAATTTGAAGTAGATATAGCATTAGAAAAAGCAAGGAAACTAGTTAAAGAGAATAAAAGTAGAGAACACTAGAAATAGTAGAAGATTACAAACCAAACAAAGAAAGACTCTAGAAAAATTAGAAAATAATTTTGATTTCTTAAAATCACAAGAGCTAGAAATTGACAGAAAAATACAATTCCTGAACAATAAGTTTAACCTAGAAAAAATACCTACGAAAAACGAAATAGAAAAATTAATTAAAACTATTACAGAAAAACCTAAAGAACTAGAAACAGAAACAACCAAATTAGTAGAAAAAATAACCTATCAAGTAGAAGTATTAAAAGGTGAGATAAGCACTTTGAAAGAAAAGATAGACACAATAAAAGAAATTGCTCTTTCATGAGTGGTTTACAACTAGAAATAGATCCAGTATATGATAACGCTTTAAAATTCACAGAAAGATTTCAGCCCAATCCAGAAGGACTTACTAGCTATACTCCTCAAGGAAAAGCTGATCAAACAATAATAAAACAGAATAATACTTTAATAGTATTACTTTTAGAAATTAATAAAAAATTAGATAAAATTATTAAAGAAAAAGAAATAAAGACTGAAGTAGAAATTCCAAAAGTAGACGATTTAATAGAACAATTAAAAAGAGTAGAAATAACACCGCAAAAAGATAGAGTTAAAATAAGAAAACCCCAAAAATGGACCTTTTTTCAGGTAGGTCAAGAACAATGAACGAAGAAAGGCCACGAATAAGTTTTACAGATAATAGAATAGGGAATAAGACGTTCCAATGTAAAGGATGTAAGCTTGGAAGATTAACCTTAAGTAAAACAGAAGAACATTTTAAGAAATGCGAATTAAGAACAGATAATTGGGGATATAGAAAAGAAAGCAGAAAAATTAGAAAATAATTTTGATTTCTTAAAATCACAAGAGCTAGAAATTGACAGAAAAATACAATTCCTGAACAATAAGTTTAACCTAGAAAAAATACCTACGAAAAACGAAAAGAAAAGAACAGAAACAGAATATGTCACAAAACAAATGCGATNGATAACGCTTTAAAATTCACAGAAAGATTTCAGCCCAATCCAGAAGGACTTACTAGCTATACTCCTCAAGGAAAAGCTGATCAAACAATAATAAAACAGAATAATACTTTAATAGTATTACTTTTAGAAATTAATAAAAAATTAGATAAAATTATTAATATATATATATATATATATATATATATATATATATTGTATTTGTATTCAACTAAAATAGTCAAATATAGAATAAAGTTATCATATACTATTGACATTTATTAGCTTGCCACTTGATTTAACCATAATATCAATTATATATGGTAATTTTCTTGCTTTAATATATATATAGATTGAATTCGTACAATATGGTACCATTTAATAGTAAAGAGCAACAAGTGGATTTTTTTCACGTAGTACAGATTTATGGATCATTAAGTTCAATGATTGTCACGATCCGGATTTCCCACCCTCGGGAGTCGTGATGGCGCCTACTAGTGAAAGCTAGGCAAGCCAATCAACTGAATTATTTGCCTTGTTTCCATTTTTAAATTCGTTAACAGTTATAATCCAACAGTTAATAATCAATAAAATTTAATAAGCGAAAGACTTAATTTCAAGTTTTAATAACACTGCTAATACCATTCCATAACCAATCTACCCAAGACTGGTGTCACAACTTAGACTGTCTAAGATTACTACAAATAAAGGTCTGAAAGAAATAATACAACACCGTCTCTGGAAATACAAGAAAGAAAAAGGAATAATAGCTAGAAGGAGACGCCAAGGCCTGCGGATACCTGCAAGACTACCTCGGGTCGCCTGATGGACCAGAAGCAGCAACCTCACTGCGGTCCGAAATCTACAACACTGGGATCTGCACAAAAGAGTGCAGAGTGTAGTATCAGCACAACCGACCTCATGTACTGGTAAGTGCCTAGCCTAACCTCGGCGAAGTAGTGACGAGGCTAGAACCAGACTACCAAAATAAATATGTGCAGTTAAATCATATACAGCGGAACAATACAAGCAGAAATGTACAGCTAAGGATGGGAGGGGGAAAACATGTTGCGGGGACATCGAATAAAAACATAAGAACAACGAATAAATATAAGGATCACCACAGTTCAATTGAAGATAGGAAGGGGGATCATGCTGCGGGGTACAACAAGTATCAATAGAAAACCAACAATTAAATGTAGAGAAACCATAACTCAGTCATCAATAAAAATCAAAAAATTCAAAGACAAGTGCACGGCATCACCTTCGTGCTTTAATACTCTCTCACCAAAACAATGCACGGCATCACCCTTCGTGCTTTAACACTCTCTCACCAAAACAATAAACGGCATCACCCTTCGTGCTTTACACTCTTCCTCACCCAAGCAACAATCACAAGCAATTTGGGCAAGGGAATCGATAACATCACAATAAAATCAAGTAATAACAGGAAATCAGTAAGTAAGCGTAAAGAACACCATAACTCAATCACCAGTAAAATTAGGAAAATCAAGGACAAGTGCACGGCATCACCCTTCGTGCTTTTACTCTCATCCTCACCATGAAAATCAGTATAATTGGCACGGCATCACCCTTCGTGCTTTTACCTCACATAATCACTCATATAAAGGCACGGAATGGTACATCGTGCGGCACGGCATCACCCTTCGTGCTTTTACACTCTTCCTCACAAAATCATACACGGCATCACCCTTCGTGCTTTAATACTCTTCCTCACCCAAACAACAAACACAAACAATAAGGGCAAGGAATTAAGTAGAATCACCATAAAATCCCGACAAGGGAACAACATTAAAAGCAACAACATCCCGGCAAGGGTACCATATTAAAAGCAACAACATCCCGGCAAGGGAACAATGTCATAATCCTCTTCTCTTTTTCACATTTACTTCACAACTCGATTCACAATTTGAGCCAATGCTCTATAAGGTTCAATTGCCAATTACACTTCCACAAATCACTTTACCACTTGAGCCAACGCTCTTCACTGTTCAAATACCAATACTCTTTCCACAAACCTTGCTCAACAATAGCAATCATCACATTAAACATGAACAATACAAATGGAGTTACAATAATCATAACATAAGACTCACGGGCATGCTTGACACCAACGTATAGATACTCGTCACCATGCCTATACGTCGTACTCAACAAATAGGACACAACTCATAATCCCTCAAGCTAAGGTTAGACCAAACACTTAGCTCGATGCCTCGAACACAATTCAAGCCTCAACTATCGCTTTACCTCTTGATTTCACCACCAATTCGCTCGTATCTAGTCACAAGTTACTTAATTATATCAATAAATGCTAAATGAATCAGTTCTAATGTATGGAAATAAGTTTTCTAAAGTTTTTCCCAAAAAGTCAAAAATCGACACCGGGCCCACATGGTCAAAACCCGAGGTTCGAACCAAAACCCGATTACCCATTCACCCACGAACTCAAATATACAATTTGTTTTGAAATCGGACCTCAAATCGAGGTCCAAATCCCCAAAATTTGAAAAACCTAGGTTCTAACCAAAACACCCATTTTCCCCCATGAAAACATTTGAGTTTGAGTTGAAATCATGTAAAAAGATGATAAAGATTGAAGAAAACGAGTTAGAAATAACTTACAATCGATTTGGAGAAGAAATTGCCTATGAAAAATCGCCCTAGAGTGTTTTGGTTTCAAAAGAGGGTGAAAAATGGTTGAAATGCGTCTAAGTTATGAATTTACAGGTCTCTGATGTCGCAATTGCGACCAGGGTTCGCAAATTGCGAACCCAGACTCTGCTATGCTCGCATTTGCGAAGTGACTTTCGCATTTGCGAAGTCGCTTTTGTGAAAATTCTGTCGCATTTGCGACGACAAGCCTCAACTAGGGACATCGCATTTGCGATTTAATCCTCGCATTTGCGAGGTTATGCTGGCCTGGGCTCTTTCGCATTTGCGACATAGCTTTCGCATTTGCGAACTCGCATTTGCGAGCAAGGCTTCACAAATGCGAAGCCTGCAGGCCTGCAACACCCCAGTTCAAATCTGCAACACCCTAAGTCCAAATTCCACTCCGTGGCCTATCCAAAACTCACCCGAGCCCTCAGGGCTCCAAACCAAACATGCACACCAACATACGAACATCATACGAACTTGCTCGTGCATTCAAATCACCAAAATAACATCAACAACTATGAATTTATGTCACACCTCCTTTTTACACACCTACACCCGAAGGACAATGTATAAGGGAGTTTTTCCATTTAAAGTGACATTATTCGAAATGGAATTATTTATTTATTTATTTTTAGAGGCGCCACTTGGGAAAGGATTGGCTTTTGGTGTCCCAAGTCACCGATTTAATTTAAATCCCAAATCGAGGAAAATTTCGACTTCCCAATTGGAGTCTGCGAACCAGAAATTCTGAATAAGGAATTCTGTTGACCCGAGGGAAGGTGTTAGGCACCCCCGGATCCCGTGGTTCTAGCACGGTCGCTTAAATTATTATAAATGGCTAAAATCTAATTTTTTGTACATGCTCCAACCTATAGTGCAATTTAAAGATTATTTGCCGCTTTTAGTTAATTTTTTAAGAAAGCGAACGTCGTTTAAAAACATGTTTTCGGATCACGTCACATGAAATGCACCCGGATCCTCGACACATTTTTATTCAACGTTTTTGGATTTGGATTTGGGTCGCATGAAATGCACACCCGTATTTAAGAAGGTAAAATTATTAAAAAGCGCGCCTAAAGTGACTAACGTATTATTATCTTTGCAGGAGGCCGTGAAATTCGCTAAACGGCACGTCCCGAATTCTAAGTATTTTGATATAAGNAAAAATTAAATTACAACCCCATATAGCTAAAAAGGCTCTAGAAATGCCAGATAAATTAGACAATACTAAAGAACTATAAAAGTTTTTAGGAATAGTAAATTATGTAAGAAATTTTATAAAAGATTTAGGAAAAATAGCAGGACCACTATATGCTAAAACAGGCTCTACAGGACAAAAACATTTCAACATAGAAGACATTAAATTAGTACAAAAAATCAAAGAAAAAATAAAAAAATATTCCTGATTTAAATATGCCATTAGAAACAGACTACTTAATTATAAAAACAGACGGGAGTTTTGAAGGATGGGGAGCAGTTTTGAAGGCAAAACCAAATAAATATAGTGATAAGAATACAGAAAAAATATGTGCTTACCAAAGTGGTAAATATAGAGAAAAAGGAAATATGAGTAGTATAGATGCAGAAATTTTAGCTGTAATATACGGATTAAATAGTTTTAAATTATACATATTAAATAAACAGGAAGTAACAATTAGAACTGACTGTGAAGCTATAGTTAAGTTTCACCAAAAGATAAATGCAAAGAATAGTAGTAGAAGAAGATGGTTAAATTTTATTGATACTATATCAATATATAATTTGGTTTTTGAACATATTAAAGGAAAAGATAATAATTTAGCAGATCAGTTAAGCAGGCTTAAAATTACTGTTAATTAATAAATATTTTACATGTACAACATGAGACCAACAGTTCCCAAGACTGAAGACAAAGGGAAGGGCATTCAAGCCTCACCCTCAGACAAATACTTGCAGACAATATTAGGTAATCTTCATTTTAAGCCACAATCTTTTGCAGAACAAACTCATATGGATAGAATAAGTTTTGGAAAGCATAATTTAATATTTTTTCCACAATCAAACATATCGTTTAGAGTATTACCAGAATGTGTCATAGATAGACCTCAAAGATGTTTAATTGATAACTTATGGATAGCATATAATAAAAAAGACACTAAATATGTTATAGCGGCTCTTAATGCCTTAGGACAGTATTTTACAGACAAAAACCAAGAAAAAAGATTTAAATACTATGTAGTTATACATGGTAAGACAAATGGCATTTTTCAGACATGGTTAGAAGTACTAAACTCTATTAAAAACATAGAAAAACCACTTTTTAAAGGTTTCAATGACTTCACTGAAGCATTAGACTATGCAAGAGGAATACTAGGACCAAACTACTATATCTCCCCAGCACTCAGACAAAACCCAGAAAAAATTCCCCAGTATAACATCCAAAAGGACAACGACAAGATAATATTCTGTGATCATTGCTCATCAATGACGGAAGCCTTCAAACGAATAAACCAGAAGAATGAAATCTTGGCACAGGAAAAAACAAGACTTATGGAGCAAATGAAGGTACTAGAACAAAGAATACATGCGTTAAAATTTGAATTGACACAATCCCAGACTCAAGTTATATCTCAACAAGACACTGAGATGAGTAGTCCGAAACAGAGTTCTCCATCTCAAGAAAAATGGATGAGAAAGGTGTGCATTCCCCAATGAATGCAGCAAAATCTACTGTATCGGATAATGATACAGCTAGTCCGGTTCAAACGGTAACCGGTAAAGACATATCAAATCCGTTTACGGCTGTCACTTTGCCAAAAAGTGAAGATGAAGGTTCGTCAAGACGAAGACTACCTAGAACACTAACACAGGGACAAGCATTAAAAAATTAAGGGTATAATTTCTAAAAAGAAAAAAAATGAGAAAATAGAAAGCATAATTAAACAGACATTAGAAAGTTTCTTTCAAGAAAAAGAAAAGCAAGACAAACATATGATTAAAAGTCCCAGTTTTAATCCAAGTCCAGAAAGAAGTCCAGAAAGGTCTCAAAGCTTAGGGGAAGATGATGATAATGAAGACCACTTAAATTATCAAGATGCCCAAGATCCATACGAAGATGATTCTGGAATGAGCTTTGATTCAATAGCTCTACATAACTTAGACACGTAAAAGGAAGCGAGATCTCAGTTAGAAGAAAATAAGAGCAACAAAGACAAAGAGCAATAATTCGGGAGACAATTGAAAAAGAAGAAGTGACATAAAGAAAAGAAGACGTGACAAAAGGTAGTACTACAAGACAAGCTGAAATTTGAGTGGAAGAAAATAGTCACAAACACTAAAGAAATCCCTGCCTAAGCCATGTGAAGATGGGGCCCAATGAATTACCCTACAAGGCTAGACAAGAAAGATTTCTAGAAAGGTTTGGAGTCCATTTTGAAATCCGTCTAAAAAATTTAGCTATAAAAAGGGAAAGAAAGAAGAAGAGAAGACACAACTACAAGAGAAAGAACACTCTCAAGAAAGCCAAGCCACCAAAATCCTCTCCTTCATCACCCACCATCCTCCAAACATCTTGTAATTTACCTTGTAAAATATTTCCTTATGTATGCCTTAGTAGTTTCTACCTCGAGTTTGTAAAATAAATAAATCATTATGCTTGTGTGTGCCAAATCTTAATTCCCAAGTCCAGTAAACTTTGTGGGTTTCCCGAAAGGGAAATCTCTCTCCTGTAAACATGTAAGTTACTTATTTTATCTAAATTATGTTTCTGGATATTACCCATATTTTACAGTTATTATGTTATTATGTATAGTTTATGTTTATTATTCCTCAATTATTAATAGGTGTATATATATATATATATATATATATATATATATATATATATATATATATATATATGGTTATCTTTCCAATTTCTTAATAATTTTGATGGATTAACCTATAAATTCCTAGGAGAAACCGGTTAAGTCAAACCCAACATTAACGAAAAATGGGTATATATGTTTAACCGTGGCCAGGGTGGGGTTAATGAAAAAAGAGTTAAGAAAGGATTAATTCTTTAAAAAATTGGAAAGAAGAGATGAACAGAGTGGAATAATATAAAAAAAAAAGGTATAGAAAGGGTAATTTCAGGACATAATTTTGATAATACTGTAACGATATAGGTCTACAGAATAAGAAAGAAAGAGTACCGAGTAGGATTTTACAACATAAGAGTTTAAAGTTTTTACAGCACTAAATTTACCGTACCAGTAAAATCATTATGCTTGTGTGTGCCAGATCTTAATTCCCAAGTCCAGTAAACTTTTTGGGTTTCTCGAAAGGGAAATCTCTCTCCTGTAAACATGTAAGTTACTTATTTTATCTAAATTATGTTTCTGGATATTACCCATGTTTTACAGTTTTATGTTATTATGTATAGTTTATGTTTATTATTCCTCAATTATTAGTAGGTATATATACACACATAGAGTGTATATATATTATATTTATATATATATATATATATATATATATATA
>NW_017672490.1:51300-58054 GCF_001879085.1 Nicotiana attenuata
TGTCCGGGTAGTTTAGGACCCAAGAGCATGTTATACTGGGATTATCTGTGAACTTATTGACAGCTTGAATTGCTTAAATCACATTGAATTAGAAAATAAATTCTAAAAGGATTAAACTTCATTTTTCTTAAATGGATAAAAGAGGATTGACTTTCTTTGGATAATTGCTCCGTGTGGACTCTTGATTGACTGTCTGTGTGTGTTTAAATTTTGGAGCGGGCCGAACGCCTCGGCAGATTAAACAGATGCATCTATGGTTCGCGCCGTTCGACCCTCGGCAATGCACATTCTACATTCTGTTGGAGCGGGCCGTCGACCTCGGCATGATTTGTGCATGCTTGTATTGCTGCCTTGAACTTATTAAAGTTGTTATTGCCTTTTCATGGCTTGAGAATATTTTGACAAATAATGACAAGAAGTTTTGGAAATCTCCTATAAAAGAAATAATTGTTTACTTGTTTTCCTCTATTGGATTAAAAATCATGTTTATAGAAATCCACGATTTAATGTATTATTGGCATCATTATTGGACCATTAGTAAGTGTCGAAGTCGACCATCTCGTCTCTACTTCTTCGAGATTAGGCGGGATACTCATTGAGTACACGTTGTCTTCGTACTCATACTACACTTCTGTGCATTTTTGTTGCACAGGTATATGTAACTCTAGCGGCCTACTAGGCGTAGCAGCACGGATGATTTGGGGACTAGGTGAGTTGCATTATTCGAGGCGGCCCGCAGCTAGTATAGCCCCTTCTAGTATATTGTATTTACTTTCTGTCCACTGTATTTCGGACGGATGTTGTATTATATTATTTCTTAGAAATTGCTCATGCACTTGTGACACCGGGTTCTGGGATGGTTTTGAAATATTTTGTATTAATTTGCTTATTATTTAATTTGAATTGAAGCAGTTGTCTCTTTACTTATGAAATTAGAAGGAAAATCTAGGTTTTCAAAATTGTCTAAATTGGAATCTAATTAAGTATTTTTATTTGTCTTGCCTGACAGCAGCGTCCGGCGCCATCACGACCCTTAGTGGATTTTGGGTCGTGACAACATGGTATCAGAGCACTAGGTTCCCTTAGGTCTCACGAGTCATGAGCAAGTCTAGTAGAGTCTCGCGGATCGGTACGGAGACGTCTGTACTTATCTTCGGGAGGCTACAGGGCTGTTAGGAGTACTTCCCTTCTTGATTCCTTATCGTGTGATTTGATTCCTGTGAGGCTTATGCCTTTGTTTCTTTCCTACTCAATCTTATGCGACGCGAAGTGCTTGTTATAAATCGAGAATTGAAGAACCGTAATGGTACTCTAGATGTCATACGGGATGTTTCTCCCGGTATAGCTGATCGGATTATTATCGTCGCTTGGTAGAAGGATATTTTATTGTTTCAGCCCAGTAGCGGCACTTCGGAGGGCTCTGAGGCGAGGCACAAGTTGCCATGATGCTTATGAACAATTGTTCCGCAGTAGTGACATGATGGTAGGATGTTTCCTCACATGTCGGGGCTGTGAATGACTTGAGGGGAAGTTTACTCAGTGCGTGATTCAGAAATTCAGTATTTTACTTTCGGCGGGGGAAAGGCAATCGGACTAAGAATGTGCAGATTTGCGATGATGGAGTAACGAGGCTGGGTATTTGCAAGCGTGGAGGAATTCTCATCTGTAATGAGGTGTCATTGTCCTTGATGAATGTACTAAGCTCGCCGGTGTTATGACCTTCTACATTCGCCTTTGGGGCAAGCTTTTGGGAGGTAGTATCGAAAATGCGGCTGTCATATATCGTAGGGTGCGGTAGTTCAGGGATGAATCAGTGTTTCTAATGTCGACGGTATGAGAAAGAGGATCTTCCGAAAGGTGTAAAGTTAACAGCAATCGTGGGTTCAAGTGCCACGAAGATAGATTTTATTTGAGGCAGCAGCTGAACAGCAAAGGATGAGGAAAGACATGTGGGAAGTGTCAGGCGGTGGCTAAAATTTCTAGAAGGCCGAGTATAAGAGGCCAAGGGTCGAGTAATCTATTAAGGGGATGAGTTCCACCAAAGTGGGAGAGTGGCGGAGTTGCATATAGGCTTTGCAGTGGGATGACCACGTACCTTAAGGAGAGTTTGGAATGATTTGGGATTATAGTGACTGGCGATTGAAATCTACGGGTTTAATGGGAAGTATGGGCTATTATGCGGCAGGAGATTTGATATAACGGGAGGGAGCTGCTTGAAATGAAGGAGGATGCAGCATAATTCGGAATTGGAAGGATGATGCCGCACATTTAATTGATGTCCACGAGGGGTGAATGGACTTGTGCAGCTGGAGAGTGAGCTCGGATCAGGATTGGTTATTGTTGTCATAGTGATTATACCCCGTATAGCAGCGTTGGAAGATGTCGGAGAGTGATTTCCACAGGGGGTTATTCCCTGTGAGCAGGTTAGCGGTCGCATGGTTGGTGAAGTTTCTGCAAAGAGTTCTATGGGTTATTCAGCAAAGAGATCGGTCGTGCAAATGTGTTTGACGATTTGGAGTATTCAAAGGGGTTTTACAGAAAGATTTCGAGAATTTTGACGGTTGATTGCGCAAGGCTATGTCAATAAGAGATAAAGAATTCTAGTGAATTCCAGAGTTGCGCAATGATGGCTTCAAGCTAAGTGGGAGAGTCCCACCGCCTATGATTGGTTGCATGGTTAACTACTTGTGAGGTTTCTTGTTATTAGCATATTGATGGGTTATTCCAGTTACGGGAAAGGACCATAAGTGGTAATTTGAGTAGATAAATTGTCGAATGCATGCTATGGTTGGCCTTATTGGCTCATGTTCAGATTTCGGGAAGGATTCATGACCTATGCCTTGTATAGATGCAGGTTTCAAAGGAAGTGATTCTGTCGGGTTCTTCATCAAGAGGGTACTCATGCATTATAAGATTCATGGAGTTGATTATATTCGGGGCCAAGTCAGAGCGGGTGGCTGTCAGCAATGGTCCTAATGGATTAGAACGGGGTAAAGTGTGGTGCCTAATGATTTTGAGCCTGTACGTGCAGTTGTGAATCAAGATTTTGTAGCAGCTTATGAATGGAGGCTCAGAGCGTTCTATGATGTTTTGACTTGCAGGGTAGCACTTGAGAGGAAAATGAGAAGAGATTTCGGATTCATAAAACGGATTAGCAGTATGGGCATATCAGTTGAGGGTGCGAATATGCGCGCAAGGAAGGTATGAAATGGTTCGTGGGATTTGGTACAGCATGGTCTCGTTATTCAAGGTCACTCGGGGTGAGTGCAGATGAAGTATGTTTTATGTTGAATGGAGTTAGTATTATTTCTAAGTCAATCATGGTTAAATTGGAAGAAGGTAGGCTGATTGGCCATAGTTGAATTGGCATATTGGTGTCAGTGATCAGTCCTTCGGTGTGATCAAGTTATGCAAGTGATTTGTGACGGTACGTGTGAGGCCTGTCGGTCGCCGTAATTGATGCTATTTAGAAGTATTCTACCGTTATGGCCCGTTATGTGTGGGCGGATCCCGGAAGGGTTGTGGTGGATTAGACCACTACTTAAGGATTTGTATGTTGTACGGTTATGAGGATTCACCGGTGTGCTGCTATGGTTCTCCTGAAGTGAGTTAAGTGAAACTTTTTATATAATGAAGTGTTAATCTATTAGTGATTCTGGAGTTATGAGGAAGAGTCGTGTTCTATCGTATATTGGCATGTTGGGTGCAGTAAGTGATATGGAATTTGAAGTGAGGATCAAGGTTGCAGTTCGGTGTCGAAAAGGATGTCACGAGCTCGGATGAGCAGGAAAGGGGTTTAGATGTTCTGGTATTGTCTTCAGCGTCACCTGAGATCGATGTTTTGTAAAAAGGCTTTGCATCCTGGTTAAGGAATTCTTGATCGCTTTTCAGCGTTAGTGCGGCTGGTGGTTTAGGGGTACAGACCTGTTAATTGTTATGATAAGTGGTGGGAGCGTGTCCTACAGGAAGATTGTATAAGTGTGGCATGTATCCACTTGATTGATTAAAGATTTAAACCAAATATGAAGATTGTGGTGATATCGTCAATTTGAGAATTTATGCTTGGAGGGCACATGGTTTACTGAGTGGTGGACTGTGGATGACTACTTCGGTTATGATGGTTGTTCTTATGTGTTATGAGAAAAAGGGGGAGTCATTATGGACCTTTGAAAGGTTATTAGCCTAGTTGGTGCAATGAGAAATCGGCTTGAGATCAGTGGATTGATTTAAATGTGAACAGGGGCTTTATATCAAGCCAGATGTGTTCATCTCAGCAATACGCTCCTTATGGAAGGGGGTCGGGGTGTTATTTCGTTGTCAGCTATTTCATGTAATGATGTATTGCGTCGTGCGAGTTGTGAGACGGCTTGGTGAATTTCTTATGTGTTGAGGTTCCACATAGAGATGAGGTTATATGAGCAGGATGGCTCTTGAGATTCAGACCCTATATCGCACTTCAGTTGTGCTCGAGTTTGTGGATGATAGCGTTATATGTCTCCCCAGGGAATGGTATTATACATTTAGCGTGTTTATGATTGATATTCAGTATTTTGTTATAATGAGCAATTTAGCTCGATGTACACCTCCTTATGTGAGTTCCATGTGTGGATCGGGTGGCACGCCGCCATGGGTATGTTATTTGGATCGGGTGGCACGCCGCCATGGGTTATGTTGTGTGGATCGGGTGGCACGCCGCCATGGTTATGATTGCTCGGATCGGGTTGCGTGCCGCAGCAGTGTGATGTTCAGTACAGTTCCCCATATCTGTTTATTGTGTTCTGTTTCCTATTCTCTAAAGGAAGCTCATATTAGCTGTGCGCCCGCGTCGCATGTATGATTCGCGAGCGGGGTAATTGTAATTCCTTTTCAGAGTTCATTTTCCTTTTTGTATCGCATACTAATTGGTAGCCTATTGGCACATTGTGGCATCATATGAGACTTTTGGTCATGTCGGGGTGGCTTATTGCCTGAGCAGTTCGTACTGGGTGTGGCGAGATTGTTGGATTTAGGATCAGTGCAATCTGATTACGTGAAATATATTAAGGGGCAAAGATCATTATTTGGTTCATAATGAGGTAATGTTTCTTGTCAGAAGTATAGACTCAATGATTGGTTGACTCGGCAGTTGATTATGAATTTCTGCACATCTCTTCCGCTGTGGCGGCATTGTAAGAGTTAGAGTAAGACCTGTGTAGGTCATGGGGTGCAATGGGAGCATCAGATTCGTGGAATTTTGACTGAGTTGATCAGAAAATGTTATTGTGGTCTGGTGAGTAAAGTGATGCTAGGTGTGAATTCAGCAAAGATATGCAGCCATGTTTGGGTACAGCGTGTAGTGATTGATATGGTGATCTTATGTTGGAAACAGGTCGGGCATAGAATTTCGGATGTTGGAATTGGGCTCTAAGGCCTATTTGCTTGAATAAAAGGGAATATCTTCAGAATTTATCGAGCTAATGTGCTCAACTAAGTTGTGGTAGCACGGGGAGGTGCATGAGAAGTTAAACAGTGATTTCAGACTACTTCAGTGTAGTTCTCAGCACGTTCGAGGACGAACGTATGTTTAAGTGGGAGAGAATGTAACGACCCGACCGGTCGTTTTGAGCTCTAGCGCGTCGTCCAGCAGTCAGAGGCCATGAGCAGCTTCATTTCAGGTGTTATGACTTGTACGCGTGGTCGGAATTGAATTTCGGGAAGTTCGGAGTTGATTTGGGAAGAGAATGCTCATTTCGGAAGCTTAAAGTTGAAAGAATTAACTAGGATTGGAATTTTGAGTAAACGACCTCGGAATCGGGATCTGAAGGATCCAGCAGGTTCGTATGATGATTTCGGACTTGGGCGTATGCCCGGATCGGGTTTTGGATGACCCGGGAGCGTTTTGGCGCCTATTGGGGAAAGTAGCATTTTGAAAGAAATTTCATAAGTTTGGGTTGAAGTGCATTTCAGTGTTATCGATGTCCGTTTGGGAATCTGAGTCTGGGAGCAGCTCCGTATGGTGATTCTGGAGTTGGGAGCGACCAGAAGTGAACTCGGAGGTCCGTAGGTCATTTTGGAGCCATTTGGCTAAAGATAGAAATTTGAAGGTTTTTGAGGAGTTTGACGGAAGTGGACTTTTTGATATCGGGGTTGGAATCCGATTCCGGAAGTTGGAGTAGGTCCGTAATGTCAAATATGACTTGTGTGCAAAATTTGAAGTCAATCGGACGTGATTTGATAGGTTTCGGCATCGAATGTAGAAACTTGAAATTTCAAAGTTCATAAAGCTTGAATTGGGGTGTAATTCATGGTTTTAGCATTGTTTGATATGATTTGAGGCCTCGAGCAAGTCTGTAATGTGTTGTAGGACTGGTTGGTAGGTTTGGTTGAGGTCCCGGGGGCCTCGAGCGCGTTTCGGATGCTCAACGGATCGAAATTTGGTAAAAATCTGCTGCTGGTTGCTGGTATCTGGTTTCCTTCTTCGCGAACGCGAAGGAAGTCTCGCGAACGCGAAGAGGAAAATAGGAGGCTTCTGGATTTGGCCTTCGCGAACGCGAGGTTGAAGTCGCGAACGCGAAGGGGTGGATTGGGCTGCTACGCGAACGCGGGGAGGAGATCGCGAACGCGTAGAAGGAAAAGCTGGGCCTGGGTCATTGGCCTACGCAAACGCGAGGCCTGGTATGCGAACGCGAAGGGTTGGGTAACTGGCCTTCGCGAACGCGAGCGAGAGGTCGCGAACGCAGAAGGCGGACCGTAGGCGTGGGCGACGAAGTGTTAA